>NC_056733.1:223404875-223642294 GCF_019279795.1 Protopterus annectens | reverse complement strand
GTTCCCCATCATTTACTTATAGTAACATGTACAGCTTGAAGAGAATATTATGTGGTAATCAAATGATAACACCTGTACTAAAGACAGGGTTGGAGAGGACTAGTCAGTGTGGTAGATGCCTGCAATGTAGATACATTGATGAATCACACTATTTCAGACATCCCACCACGAACCATCTTTGGACAATACACTGCAACAGTGACTGCAACACTAAAAACGTTATATATGTAGCTCACTGTGTGCATTGTTATTCGTTCTATGTAGGCAAAACCAATAGAACACTAAGGGAAAGAATCAGAGACCATGGGTATTGTCTGAATAGACAGCAGGAATATAGTGCTTTGGCTTAAACGTACCTTAAGGGAAGGTAGACAACACACCTTCTTGTTTCAAGTACTACAAGTGATTCCAGTGGGACGGAGATTAGGGGACATGTCAAACACCACAGAACAAGCTGAGTTGAAGTGGATATGTAGGCTAGCTGCCCATAGAGAGAAAGGTTTGAATGAAGTATTGTCCATCAAACCACACCTTAAGGGCAGGTCTATTAGATAGACTGTCCGTCCATCATTGTTTAGTGCTTACAGTGTAATCTATGAGTCATCCAGTTGCTAGATGTTTTCATCTGTTTTCATCTGTCTTTAATAATGGTTATAACCATATTATAACATTTATGATTTCATTAATATGTATTGGTCCAATTTCAACTGATATTGTCTTATCACAATACATACCTCCCTTTTGTAGTTCAGTTATATATATTCCTTGATCAATATACATTGATGCATTTATGACTATGTTCAGCATAGACATATGATTATTTGGAAGTTACAGATAGTGTTTGCATACATACATATAGTATATATATATACATATATATATATACATATATTAATCTCAAAAACTTCTAAATTAATCTCAAAAATAAAAAAATCACTTGAAAGGAATCACACTGAGTCTGAACTGTTGATTAGCGCTTTCATCCTTTATTATGTACAAGGACTTCTTCAGATCTAAGCAAGCAACTCAAAATTTCTGTTTAAATAGGGAATAATGAGACGTAATACAATATTCAAATTGTCAGACCAATTAGAATGAAACGTGTGTAAAATATGCATGATGTAGTACTTATAGCCAATGAAGTGATTTGTCAGAGGTATCAAAGTGGCTTCCACTGCTGTATACTGTTGACCAATGTTACTACATAAAAAACCTTTTCAGTCAAACCAAAGACATTGTTAATGTAACAAATCAGAGCAATCCCCATGCTATGTGTGTCCCTATGAAAGAATTAGCAGGACTAACTCACCATTCTATGTGTGCGCATAAAGCAATGGGCAATAACATAGGAATTAAACAAAACAATGAGATAGCTTGTAATGCAAATATCAGAATATTATGATAACCACCGCAATGCACATTTAACATTAATATTTTCATTAAGACCAAGTCCGTTATCAGCATTCAACAGTAATTGCCAGCGGAGTTCTTTCAATTCTAAGAATGTCTCACAGTCTCCAAAGAATTGCTGTATTTGCTCCAAAACAAAGAATTTAAAACCAGAGAAGTTAGCACAGAGAAGACTGTGTCTGCCTAACGCATTGCTGTCATCTTGTTGCCTAATGGCAGCCAAATGCTCCTTAATGCGATCTGAGAATTTTCTTATTGTCTTACCAACATAAAACGAATTACAGGTGTTGCATATACTACAAATTTCGTGTGGCAGTCAAAATAGCTTTTAAACACAACTTTAGTATTGCTGTGTCTGAAAGTGTATTCTGTACCTGTATAAATATGCGTACATACTACACAACCATTGCACTGAAACATGCCATGCTGCTCGTTCTGTGTTACAGTCTGTGGGTCTGCTGCTATTTGAAAACGTTCATTTCTTTCAAAGGACATCTTGAGTGTTCTCGTTCTTTTGTATGAAAAATAAGGAGAATGTCCTATGGCTTGAACAAGATTCTGTTGTGATGAAATAATATTCCAATTTCTATGCATTACTTCTTTGATAGAATATATATCCCTGCTAATGGGCACAGGGAAGCTGCAAAATCTATCAGTTTGTGGAACCTCAGCACTGGCTTTAGAAGTGAAGCCATACAACAAGATAGGTTTATGTTTACTGTGTCTGTGTGCTGCAACTTCAGAGAAAACATCATAAATGAGTTGCTTAGGGTAATTTCTGTCAGCAATCTAGATAAAAACATGCTTCCTGTGTTGAAAGTACAGTCGTCACTAATCAGTCTGGATAGCCTAATAAACTGGCCCCTAAGCACATTCTTTTTCATAAAGAATGGATGCTGGCTATGAAAATCCAGGAAGTTATTCCTATAATTTTCTTTTCTGTAGATGTTGGAGGAAAGTGTTCCATTGCTGCTATCCAAAGAAATTATGGTGTCCAGAAAGTTAATCTGTGTACCTTGTCCAGAAACCACAAAGTCTAAGTATGGGATACTGTTAGATAACGATTCAATAAACGTGTTCAGTTCTGTTGAATGTCCGCTCCACACAAAAAAAATATAGTCAATGAAACGCTATATATATATATATACACATATATATATGTATATACATATATACATATATATATATATATATATATATATATATATATATATATACATATACACACACACACAAACACACACCGGCATGACTGACTGTGGCAGCATAACTCCTGTAACACAGAGGAAGAAGACTAAAAGAACAGCTAGTTTAGTTAATTTAACTTCCCAGCGTGAAAACTCCACTTCATTAATTTTTCCTGACAGGTCTTGCAGATGTAAAAGTGGGGGGGCTCCCCCTCCCCCTGGCTCTATGGTTCCAGCACCCATGTGCCTAGGAACCACCATGGGAAGAAACTTTAATCCCAGGTTTAAAACACAAAATTGTTCTTCAGTCAAAAGACAGCCCGACAAATTCACAACAATATTATTAAATTTGCTATCACATCTACCTTTTTTATTATGTTGAGACAAGGGTCCATACTGATTATATCTGTTATAATGTCCACTGGTGCCATTTTGGCTCCATTTATGGTTAAACTGTTCCCTGTTGTTCTGTTATTCATTCCGAAAGCGTCTCTCATGTTCCTCGGACTGCTGAGCTGGTGGTAATGGAGGATTATTCACTTTTTCTTTCTCCTATACGTCGCTGTAATTAATGCCCTCAGAAGAAACAAACGAGACTGACAGGGACTTCTTATCACTTCTGTTCTTATGTCACTGATTTCTACACTTTCGATTGGTCACAAAAGAAAGCTAGCCCATTCTCACAGTCCCCAACATCTGAGTGTCTATCTTTTTGAACTCCACTAGCTCTGTTTCCAGAGCATTCAGCTTACTGCTAACCTTTTCCATTAAATTATTTAAACTGCTGGAGCTAAATGAACTGGTAATTTCACTGGACAAAGTTCGCAGTTCCTGCTTAAGTTTCTTTTGTTTTAGCTGATCCCTTTCCAACAAGATATTCAACTATTTCATGACATAATTATGTGCTGCCGCTATCCAGCATTCTCTAAATTGTTTATCTGCAGCACAGTTCATGTCAAATGGGCTACTTGGCTTTTTAATAAAATGCAAGCCCCTGAGAGTAATGTTTAGGTCTATATATAATGCTGTAGACCTAAAATATTGAAATGAACTTTAGTCTCTCTCTCGCCAAAAGTTGTTCAAACTTGTCACATAAGTCTCTCTTGTAAGCAGGTACTGTATTCAAAGTTTTTCCCACTGCTAGGAAAGGGTTATTAACTCAACTGAACCTCTCTTTCATGCAATGGTCATACAACTGACGCTGCAAAGACTCACATTACAATTTTCATGAGAAGATATTTGAAAAACTTGTGAAGACTGCAAATATTGTTCTATAGTCCTCTGGGACCCAAGTAAGGGACCCAATACCACCAACTGCTCCAAAAACAGAGGTGGAATCCTTGCAAAAAACGCAGGGAATATCAGTATTGGGATCTGTAGCCATAAAAACAGAATACAACAATAAGAAAATCCCAAAACTTACTGACAACTGCTACAGATTCACCAAACTGCCACTGTCACTCATCACTCTCCAACATAGATGACAAGCAGGCGGGGTATTATGTCTAGATGCTTTAATACACAGAAACACATCAGGATGGATAGCAGTACCATAAAAATATAAACAAACTGGCTAACAGACATACCTTACATACATACATGCTTACATCTCAACAGCTTACTGCAAAATGGCAGTCGAGCTTGCACATACTCAGTATTTATACATTTATGCAAGCCCTTGGATAGCTTCTTAAAGGTACATAAACAAATTCATCTACAACTAGTACTTCATCAGCATGTCTTTTAGAGATGGAAGGGGTAGCATGATCTTGAATAAAATCCGACCCTGAATTTCTCTCATAGGGAATTCAGTGATACCAGTGTTATCAGACTGGTTGTTTGCTCACTGTAATTAGGCCCCTCAGAGAAGTTAGATGTAACAATATCATAAACGAGAGCTACCAAAGTCAGTAATGTCTAATTCATCTACTTTATGAATAATAGAAGTCCATCTCTCTCTCTACCCCCCAAAAGCACGCAGATTTTGTTCTGTATCATTTTTTTCATTTTGATAACTACATCAGGAAAATGGACCCAAATGACCACGCCCAAAAACCATGCTAATACAACAATTGGGGGGGATGTACAGCTTATTACATGACAGAAGTCTGGATAGGGTAAAGGACAGAGGAATATTTTCCATTTGCTTTGGTATACTCTCTTAATGCTAGACTTTTGTGGGGCAGTAAGTATATTAACTACATTTTCCAAACACTTGGTACTGCTAGCCATCACTAGAATTGGAGCAACCAAGTGATTAATTACAGTATCTCTAGGACTGGAAAAGGATGCCCAGAAGGATGTGAGATAAGGTTTGGCCAGCTTGCAGGGCAGACACAGGAGGTGAGACCAGAGATACAGGAACCCACTTGTCAAGGCCAATAAGGGGCAATGAAGATCCCTTTCACAATCAACTGAAAGGGAGAAAAGGCATAAAGGTGACCGGGGGGCCAAATGTAGATCACAGCGTCCCTTGGTGACTGACCCTGCAGAGGGATTAGGAAAAAATAACTGTTGTACTTGTTGTTCAGGTATGAAACAAACAGGTCACAGAAAGGTTGGCCCCAGTAATGGAAGATTTTTGTCTGCCACTGTCTGATTGATGGACCACTTGTGAGGCAAAATAATGCACCTACTCAATCTGTTTACTATTCCATTGGATGTCCCTGGGATATGCATTGCCAGCAGAAAGCAATGGGAAGACAGAGCTAATTGCCACACCCCCATAGCTTCTTGACATAATGGGCAAGACCTGGTTCTCTCCTGCTTCTTGCTGTACAAGACCACTGACATACTGTCCATCTGAAGTAAAATCACACCTTCTGGAAGAGGGTCTTGAAATACCTACAATGCCAAAAGGGCTGGTCTCATTTCCAGGACATTGATGTCAAGGCTGATCTCCAACAGCTTCCAAGTAGCTTGGACAGTCTTCCCCTGTAATGTCCCCCCACCATAAAAGGGAAACATCTGTGAAAGCTACTGCTGTAGGGGGATATGGCAAGAAGGGACAACCTGTTAACAAGTCTGTGGATGCGATCCATCATTTGATATGAGTTTTGCACACTGGTGTCAGGTGGATCGGTATTAAGGGGTTGATAACATTGTGACTACTGAACTGACAGGGCTCACTGGGGAACCCTCATGTTCATAGGTAGGTTCATAGGTAGGTATTAGGCTATCGGCCCAAGGGCCTAAGTAAGCCTGGCTAACAAGGTACCCTGGTTTATGCCACCCAAGAAAGTTAATTTTCTGTGCCCCTGTCAAGCAGAGCCACAGAAGTGATCCCCAGGGTGTATTTCCTATTTCCCATCCACTCAAGATTTTTTTTGAAGAGTGCTAATGAGGAACTTTGCTTGACATAGATGGGTAGCTTGTTCCAGAGTACAGGAAGTCTCTGGGACAGGAATCTATCCCTCCAGCATGTCCTGTTTATTGTGGTGACAAGGTTTAGGTCCCTAGAGCGTGTAGCTCGGAGGGAGTGGGATTTCTTTAGGTGTAGCATGTCCAACAGCTCTGGGTTTAACAAATTTATATGTTAGGCAGAGATCTCCTTGGAGTAGGCGATATGCTACAGAGTAAAGCTGGAGTTTTCTGAGACGGCAGTGTAGGGGCATCTGTTTGAGGCCAGTATTCCTCTTTGTGAGGTACTTCTGTGGTCTTTCCAGCTGCTGCAGATGTCTTGTGAGATACATTCCAAAAGGGGCATTGTACTCTATAATGGGCCTAATGAGTGCTGAGTAGAGGGGAACAATGACCTCTTTTTTCCTGGATGAGAACCCTTTTGTGATGAGGTGCGCCACAGAATGATTTCCTGACTGCTGTGGCTATGTGATTATCAAAGGAGGGACTACTGTCCACCTGGGTCCCAAGGTCTCTTATCACACATTCGGTGTTAAGTAGACTGCCATTTATGTGGTAGTTCATGGGTACAGAGTTTTTACCAAAGGGGATGACAATGCACTTTTTGGCATTGAGCTTGAGGCCATTACTCTGACACCAGGCATCTGTCTCAGTGAGGCCCTTCTGTAGGATGTCCACATCATTTGGGGACTTGACTGTGGCTCCTAGTTTGCAGTCATCTGCGAACTTCATTAGCCAGAGGCCTTCTGTGTTAGCCTGTACTTCAGAGAAGTAGATACCAAACAGGAGAGGTACCAGGACTGAACCCTGGTGGTACTCCACTTGTCACTGGTTTGAGGTCATATTTGGAGTCTGCAACTTTTACGTTGTGAGTTCTGTCAGTGAGCCAGTTGGCAACCCATCTTGTGACGTAGGGATTTATACCTAGTTTAGTGAGTTTATCTGTAATTCCAGAATGGGGGATGGTGTCGAAAGCCTTGGTGAGGTCAAGATAGGCTGTGTGAACCACCTTACCCTTGTCTACGGCTTTGCTGACTGCCTCAAAGAGGTCGATCAGGTTCAGAAGGCATGATCTGCCTTTCCAAACCTGAACTGGGTGGGGTCCAGAGTTTGGAGGTTACCAGTGTCTTTGTTTATGAGTTCCATGATAATACGTTCCATGGCCTTGCAGACCAGGCTCGTCAGGCTAATAGGTCAATAGTTCCCAGGACCAGTGGTGGCTCCCCCTTTGTGGGGTGGGATAACTGTTGCTGTGCACCATTCAGTGGGCACAAAGCCTGACGTGAGACTGATTGAACGTGGTGCTTATGAATTCTGAAGTTCATGTAAAATGCAGCCTGGGATGTTGCCTGGTCCCATGGATGCTGTGTTTTTGGTTTTAGAGTGTGCAGCTTTTTACCTGCATATATGTGATTACAGGGACTCTGCATTCTTTCTGTATAGATATGGGCCCTTTAGGGGGTGAGAGGGGGGTAAAGTTAGCACTGAACCTATCTGTGAGGATGTTGGCAATATCAGTTGGTTCTGTAATTTTTGTGTCATTGTGCTGTAACTCAGAGCAGATCTGGGTGTTGCCATTGAGATTCTTGACATAACTACAGAATGCTTTGTGGTTGCCCTTAGAATCAGTGGCAATTTTGTTTTTGTAGCTAGCTTTGGAGGATATTATAAGGGATCTCAGCTTCTTACTGAGGCTGACCAGGGAGTTCCTCCACTCATGGGATTTTACTCTTTTGCAACAGTTTCTTCCTTCTGTTGTAGAGTTAGTTTATGGCAGGGGACCACCAGATTGGCTTCCTTTTTTGGAGGATAGCATCTTGGTTCTGTTTGGGATAGCATGATCCATGCACCCATGTAAGTGCTTATAAAGTGCATTTGTGTAGGATTCAGCGGTCGTAACTGTACTATCCATCTGCATGGGTGTCATGACCTCTACAGGGGGACCTTTACTCCAATGAGCGCTGTCCTTTGCTGCAACTAAAATCTTGTCAGAATTTTTAGGTATTGGCTTTGCTGCATCAGGCTCCTTCCAAACCTGCTGAGACACCAAATCAGTGAGAGCATCAGGGGGTAACCACCCAGGTAGAAAAGCCTGGATTCTTGAGCAGAATATGTAGAAGGTCAGGTTGGATCTGAATAAGATGGAAGCACCTCTTCTCTCAATTTTGACAGAACACACAGGAAGGCCTCAAAAGCTGTAGTAGAATCAGAGGCAAGGAAGTCTCTCTAGTGGTGGAGACAGAGAAAACCAGACACTGCGACCCACCCAGGTTCGGAGGCCAACATCAGAAATGATCGGTTGAGAGATGACCCAAGAGGAAGGAAAAGCTCTGACAGTTTCAGAGTCAAACCATTCCCTTGAGCACTGGCTCAGAAGCTTTGGCTCAGACTCTCATCTCGATCTGACAAGGTCAGAGGTGAGTGAGAAAGAGACTGAGTAACAGCCCGAGTTAAAGTGGAAATCACTATTGGAGTTCCAGTGATATTTGGATCCAAGGGCTTCAGTTCCAAAGGTCAGACCTGCAATGGAATCATAAGGGGGGAGCCAATGGCAGTGTTCCCAACTATAACAAAGGGGATGGAGTCGAGATGACCCCAGACTGTATCTGCATCTGAAGGAATCTCCACATCATCCTTTCAATGTTGCCACTGCTGAGGCTCCTTGACAAGGGGCAGATCTGAAAGGAGCAGCCAGGGCTGTCTTGGATTATTGTTATAGTACCGGAGAGTGGAGCAGAGGGCTAATTGGCTTTGGAGAAAAAAGCTCTTGTGGAGAAGGTGAATTAATCTGAGGCTTTGGATCCAAAAACTTCAAAATTTTCAGTATTGGACCTATGGAGGCTGTTGTGTCTGAGGACCATTTCCTGGGTCTCGTGATGCCCTTTGCAGGAGTCTTACTTTTCAGAGTACGGTGCTTCATTTTTGGAGCTTATATTTTGCTTTATCCTTAGGAGTCAAAGAAACAAGAGATTATACAGGTTTGTTTGACAGACCAAGAAGAAGATCCTTCAGTGTCAATTTGTCCCATCTGCTCTGAAGATCTTTTTGGCCAAAGGAAGCACAGGCTTCACATTCCATATCTAGATGTGCTGCTCCCAGGCAGTACACTCAAAGGGAGTGGGGGTCTTGGGGGGAATTCTGTGGCCACATTCTGTACTCATTTTAAAACTTTTGTCAGCCATTTTTATCTAGAGAAGAATAAATGAAAGAAAACAAACTATCCAACTACTAAACAGATGAAAACACATCTATAAACCTTTATGTAAAACTACACTAAACTAGTAAATTTTAACAAGGCCCTACAAAAAATGTAGTATAGAAAGGTATATATTTTACAAGATAAGATAGAGGATGCGAAAACTGTAAAGGTAATGCTGAGCAGAAAAGGGTTTAAGTACAGATAATTCTATATAAATCTTTAGGAAAGTGATCCCATAGTAGAAATCAGAGCCTCTGTGACCACTCAGTTCATGAGACAAATGATATGGCAATTTGAGGATGGTAAAGGAATGATGAATAAAGGAGGAGTCAGAGCCCTGGATCTGAAGGTTTAATGGTGTTGAGGTTGGAGCACAGTCCCATTCATTGAATCATATGAAAATGGACAATATCAGATGTACTGTTGTGTAAGTAAACTTACCATAACAGTAGATATTTGAATGATTACTGCTGCAGTAGCCTTATCTCTATGGATTACATCCTGCCCAGGATATAACAGCTGGAAAGCTTCTAAAGCTTCAGGGCACTTTCTACACACTCAGTCAGCTCAAACTGAGATGACTAAGAAAGGAATGGGCACCAAGCCCTTCAGAGCTTTCATATCAATAGAGAAAGGGAGGCTGAGCAATGGCAGGACAGTACTAGGAAAAAAGTGTCCACACCTTGGAATGAACAACTAACCAAAAAGCAAGGAGGGTAGAGGAAGGGAGGGTAGAGGAAGGGAGCAACTGCTACAGCAGTGATAATTCAAACATCTACTATTATGATAAGTTTGCTTACACAACTGTATTATGTTCATCATAATGATCACTGCTGAAGTAGCCTTAGCTACATGGGTAGATTACCCTAGTTTACATTTGCGAGCAGGAAGGGTCCAGGAGCCCCGGAAAAATAGTTCTAATAAAGTGTGATCTAGACTTGGAGAGGGAATCAAGCTTGTAAGGCCTCATACATGTTAATGTAGAGGACTATGTTGCTGCTTCTCAAATCCAACCCTTTCCAAAAAGCATAGATGAAGCAAAGGCCCTCATAGAGTGAGCCTTGAGCTGCCTAGAATAGTTCTGTTGCAAGTATAACAAAAGATGATGGCTTTAGACAATCACTTGGAAACAGCCCGTTTCAACACAGGTTGCCCCTTCTTACCTTCACAAGAAATAAACTAATATGAAGATCTGAAAGATTTAGTTCTGTCAAGACAGTACCAGTACTGGAATTCTCTGTGGACAGTACGGAGTATCCTTTCTCCCTTATTTTTAGGTTCTAGAAATAAAATGGGGAAATGAGTTCATAGGTGTTTACTAAGCTAATGACCACAAGGGCCTTTTTAAGCCTAGCCAAGCATCCCAAACCTCTGAAAAGTTCTGATACCTTTGATAAGTATAAGCAGGGGACAGGGGCTTGGGAGATGAAACATTTACAAGCAGGGGCCTATGAAATGAACCATTTATAGGTTGCCTGTGCCCATTAGAGACATAAGTGCCAAACCAGGGATGAATTTCCTGTTTCCCATCCAGTTGTCCAAGTTGCACTTGAATTAGGTTAGGAAGGAACTCTGCTTCACATGGATGTGGAGCTTGTTCCAGAGCCAGGGTAATCTCTGGGATGCATACCTGTCACTCCAGCAGATCCTATTTATATCACAGGCAAAGTTTAAGTCTTTAGAATGGATAATTCAGGAGCTGTTTGTTTTGTGGATATGTAGGAGGTCCATCAGAGTGGGATCTGCCAATGCCCTGTATGCCAGGCATAGATCTCCACTCAAAAGTCTGTAGGAGACAGAATACAGGGATAGGGCTTTGAGGCAGTCTGCATAGGACATTTTACTTGCGCTCTGTATTTTTTTAGTGAGGAACCTCTGTGGATGTTCCAGTTGTTGGATATGCCTGGTTAGGTACATACCAAAGGGGACACTGTACTCGATGATAGGTCTGATGAATGCTGAATACAGTGGAACAATGACTTCCTTGGAATTAGATGGCATACATTTGTTTATAAGTTGTGTAACATAGAATGATTTTTTCACTACTGTAGACATGTGATGGTCAAATGCTAGATTACTCTCTATGCATGTCACTAAGTCCCTGAATACTGGGTCAACTCTAAGGGGTGTGTTATCAATATGATAGTTACCATGGGTGGATAACTTCCTGAAGGATACTATTGCACATTTCTTGGCATTTAGCTTTAGTCCATGGCTCTGACACCAGTTGTTTGACTGTGTCAGCCCTTCCTGGAGAATATTTGTGTCAGTGTGGGATTCAATGACCGCTCCTAATTTGCAATCATCTGCAAATTTAATCAGCCACAATCCATTGACATTGACTTTAGAGAAATAAATGCCAAAAAGGAGCAGTACAAGGAATGACCCCTGAGGGACTCCACTTGTGACTGGTCTCTTTGTAGGGGTGGATTCCCTAATTCTAACTTCCTGGTTTCATCTCTGAGCTAGTTGGCTATCCACTGTGTGACATATAGGTTTGTACCTAACCTCCTGAGTTTGTCAACCATGCCCGAGTTGGGTATTGTGTCATATGCCTTGGCCAGGTTAGGGTAGGCAGCGTGAACCATTTTGCCATCATCTGTTACTTGGGTGACCTTTTCAAAAAAGTCCACCAGGTAGAGAAGGCATGACCTGTCCTTGATGAAACCAAACTGGGTTGGGTCCAGTGTCTGGAGATTTGCTATCACTGCAGATCATTTCCATGATAATTCTTTTCATTGCTTTATATACAAGACTAGTGAGACTTATAGGTTTGTAGTTTTCAGGGTTTGTAGATGGTCCACCTTTGCACAGAGGGATGACTGTTGTTCTCCATTCATGAGGTACGAAGCCTCTTTGGTGGCTACAGTTATATAGCAATTCCAGAGGGCCTGATAGGTCATGTTTCATGCTTAGAAGGCATCCTGGGATATTGTCTGGGCCCACTGAAGTAGTGTTCTTGGCCTTAGAGAGAGCATTAGGGACCTGTTCCCTACTGATAGCAGGGGAGTTATGTTTGATGGCATTTCCTGAGGGAAAGTTGAGGGGGAGAGAGAGGTAAAGCTGGAGATTTATTTATTTTACATTTGTTAACTGGGAAAGTCCGACTTGGAACAAGCCAATTTTCAGTGGAGGCCTGGGGAAAAATGCACCAGATGCATGTCTTTGTAACAAATTTACAATTAATTTATCGGCCGGCAGGTTTGCTGTATTTTCTGGCTCAGTACAAGTGCCTCCATTTACAATGAACTCTGCATAAATTGTGTATTGCTTTTGAGGTTGCGGACATAGCTTAAGAATGTCTTGTGGTTGTACTTGGCCTGGGAGGCCAAATTTACCTCAAGTTTGGCTTTGATAGACTATTTGTCCCCTGAGTTGTTTGTTTAGTTTGATGAGGGTGCTTTTATGGTGCTGGGTGCTGCACCTCCTAATTTTTGCCATTCTTTTCTTCCTTCTGTTATACAAGGCTACTGTTTTTGTGATTCCACCAGTGTGGCCTGTTTTTTGAGTTCATTCTGTACTTCTTCCTGGTGGGTCAGCAGCCTCTATGCAGGTATTAACATGCTTGTACAGGGTTTCTGTGAACAATTCTGCATAACAGGCAGTGTTCTCAGTGTTTATGGTGGCTTGAAAATTTGCCAGGTTATCATTTAATAGCAGGAGGTTAGCCTTAGAGTAGTTCCTGAATATTCCAGATTTAGCTGGGGGTCCAGGTTTTATTTTTACTTCAAAGGAGACCATTTTGTGGTCTGATCTTACCAGGGAAGATGTTACAGTAGGGGGCATGCAGCACTCTTGCATATTAGTGAAGATCAGATCCAGTATGGCTGCACCCCTGGTGGGCATATTGACCAAGTCCAAGGAGTTTGTGTTTACAAAATCCAGGAATTTCTGTGCCTGTACATTTAATGTTTTATAGGATTCCCAGTTAACAGTGGGGTAGTTAAAGTTTTCCATGAATATGGTATTGGGTTCTGTAGATCAATGTGCATGTATGTACCTTTAAGAAGCTATCCAAGGGCTTGTACATGTGTATAAATACTGAGCATGTGCAAGGCTGACTGTCATTCTGTAGTAAGCTGTTGAGATGTAAGCATGCATCTATGTATGCAAGGTCTGTCTGCTAATCAGTTTGCTTATATATTATGATGCTGCTATCCATCCTGATGTGTTTCTGTGTAATAAAGCATCTAAATGAACTATCCCACCTGCTTGTGATCTATGTTAGAGAGGGATGGGCAACATGGTGTCAGAAATGGCACGTCTAAAAGGACAAGGAGTCAGAAGAAGGCTATCTAAAAGGGCATGGTGTCAAAGGAAGCATGGCCAAAACGTCTTCTTGCCAGAGAAAGCTCTAATTTCTTCAGTTTGAGTCTGAGAAGCACCTGGTTGGTTTTGGAGGAAAAAAGGATTGGATTATCCCTAATGCATGTATAATTTGCAAAACAGGTCAGAAATGAATTTCAGATGTTAAAACTTGCTCAAATAATTTCTTATTAGCAAAATATGAAATGAGGCATACAGAATGCTCTAAAAGATATTTGAATAAACTGAGATGTCCGATATTGATAAAAATATTCAAATTACTACAGAAAATGTTTGAAATAAAGTCAGAATTGCATAAAACAAATAAAGGAAATGACTGCATTTTTTTGCTAAGCACATATTTTTCATATTAATTAAAGATATCCAAGTTATCAGACGTGTATATAGTGTTCGCATGTTTGTGCAGTATTACAGTAGTTATTTTGCAAAATACAGCCATTACAGAACATATTTTGCAAAATACAGTATTTTGAAGAGTTTCTTGTGCATTTGAATGTTAATACAAGTTTACAGAACAGTTTGTTCATACATAATTACAAGAGTCATATTTTTCATTGCGTTTGTGCATTCTTTGTGGGCATGGCAGATGGATTTCGAAAACCCACTGCACTTGTATTTGACAATAATATTGCAGAGAACTGGACAATGTTTGAGCAACAGTATGACATTTTCATACAGGCTGCATTTCCTGATAAAGATGACTGTACAAAGACATTTATTCTGCTTAATTTAGCTGGGTCAGAAGCTATTGAAAGGGAACGTTCGTTTGTGTGTGCACCTGCTGTCTTTGCAGGAGAAGGGGAAAACAGTCACACTGTTGTACAGGTTGGACCCAGAGTGCTTAAAAAGTAAATTTAGAGAAATGTGTAAACCCCCAGACAAATGTTACAATGGAAAGGCATTATTTTACACAAGGGATCTAAAGCCTGGTGAAACTTTTTTCAGCATATATAACTGATTTGAGAAACAAAGCTAAAACATGTAGATTTGGTGATTTAAGGGATGAGTTGATAAAAGACAGGTTTGTGTGTGGTATTAAAGATGATGCTGTGAGAAAGACTTTGCTTCATGACAGTAATTTAACTTTGAATAAGGCGATTAAGATTTGTCAGATATATGAGCTCAGAGAAAAGCACGCAGATATGCTTACAAATGAGAGAAGCATGCTTCCAGTATCTTCTAGAGCTCATGTTGATAGTATGTAGCATGTGGTTAAAAGAAACAGGTCCAAGCACATGGCAACAACTGTGGCCCCTGCAGCACTCATTGTCAAACTCCAGAGCTTTCCAGTAAATTCCAGAGTTCGCACAGTCTCAGTGAAGCATAAGAGTGAGTCAGCAAACAGGCATAAGGGTGGAGGTGAACTGGTGTCACCCACTTTCATTGCCAACTGTCATAATTGTGGTGGAAATCATGAATCTAAAAGGGAAAAATATTTAGCTTTTGGTCAGCAATACCGCAAATGCAACAAGTGGAATCTTTTCAGAAGGTTTTGTAAATCAAAAGGCCCATACTCTAAAGGGAACATTTTAAGAAATGAGCCAATCAATTAGAAAGCTGCAACCCTACTCTTTATGTTGATGGTGTCAGTGCTTTATGAAACAGTCAAGGCAGTAGATCTAAGGGCAAAGAATGAAGTATTTTGTACTGTTCAGACAGATGGAAAACCCATAGAGCTCAAAATTGACACAGGTTCCAAGTGCAATGTTATGGCAGCAGAAACATTTGCTAGAGTGTCATCATGAAAGGCTTGATTTGGTAAAGTGTGCAAAGCTTGTTGCTTATGGTGGTGAAGAAATTCAGACTGAAGGCTCAGTAGTGCTTTCATGTTATTCTGCTGGGAGATGTCACGACTTATTTTATGTGGTAAAGAGGCACGTCCAGTCATTATTAGGGCTCAGAGACAGTTTGAAAATGGGACTGCTTTCATTTAACAAGGAAGTCCATCATGTTAGCTTAAAAGACCACTAGTCTAATTTTGCTCATTACATTTTTTTTTACCTATGCTGATCTTTTCAAAGACAAACTAGGGAAATTTCCAGCTGTGTACTCCATGAAGTTAGACCCAGACATCAGTCCAGTTATCAAGCCAGCCCAGAAAGTTCCAATACCCATGCAGGACGGAGTCAAAGCCAAGTTAGGTAAAATGGTGCGACAAGATGTGATTTGTCCAATAGGTTTCTCAACCCCTACTGAATAGGTATCTTCCATGGTCATAGCTCATTAGAAAAGCTCTGATGACATCAGAATATGTATTGATCCATGAGATTTGAACAAAGTACTAAAAAGACCTCATCACCCAATGTGCACAGTCGAACAAGTCACAGCTCTGATGCCAAATGCCACTGTTTTTAGATGCAAAGAGTTCATTTTGGCAAATTTTGGTTGACAAGAAATCCTCATTGCTTACTATGTTCAGTACTCTGTTTGGCAGGTTCGCATTTTTGAGAATGCCATTTGAGATAAATTCTGCAAGTGAAGTTTTTCAGCGTGCAATGGAGCAAATTTTTTGTGGGTATCCTTGTGTTATTATAGTAGACATACTAGTATGAGGTAATGGTGAATCTAAGCATGACAGAAACCTCAGAAAAGTTCTGGAAAGAGCACATCAAGTAAATCTTAAGCTCAATCCACAGAAATTCAAATTCAGGCAGCAAGAACTTACTTATGTTGGTCATTTATTTACCATTTCAGGCCTATGACCAGACCCTTCCAAGCAAACAGCCAGTCTCGAGATGCCAGCTCCAGACAGTGTTCAAGCCCTGCAACATTTTCTTGGCATGGTTAACTATCTTGGCAAGTTCATTCCAGACTTCAGCCAACAAGCAGCACTGCTTAGAGAGCTGACATGTAAAGATATATCATGATCTTTGTTAGAGCAACACCAGAGAGTATTTGATGTCCTGAAACAGAGAATTGCTAGTCCACCAACTCTCAAATTCTATGATGTTCACAAGCCAGTTACTCTTTCATGTGATGCTTCAAAATTTGGTTTTGGTGCAGCTATTCTTCAAGAGGGTCAACCTGTTGCCTGTGCATCTAGATCTCTTACCCAAACTGGAATACAGTATGCCCAGATCAAAAAAGAGCTTTTGGCAATTGTGTTTGCATGTTCACAGTTCCATGATTATATTTATGGTAAACCTATCCAGATCAAAACAGGCTACTGACCTCTAGTCACTATCTTGAGGAAGCCAGGGCATACAGCTCCAGCCAGATTGCAACATATGATGTTAAGATGTATAATTTCCCTCTCTTCTACAAGAAAGCCAAACTTCTTTATCTTGCTGATGCAGTGTCCAGATCACCCAGAAACACCACTGAACAGCATGAGAATGAGAACCTTGATTTTGAAGTCATGGAAGTGAGAAATTTTTCTTCCACACATCTGGATGAGCTTAGAGATCATACAGTCATAGATCCAGTTTTACAAAGGCTCAACCACTTAATCAAGGATGGCTGTCAAAGCAATCTAGTTTACCTCAAAAAGTGCAACCTTATTTTCCATACAGAGATGAGATTTTGACTGAGAATGGTACCATCATGAAAGGTCCAAAAGTGATTGTTCCAAAGTCCTTGCAACAAGAGTACATTACTATCTTGCATTGTGGTCAGCCAGGAGCAGACTCTACCAAAAGAAGGGTGAGAGGTCTAGTATTCTGGCCTTCTATGTCACAAGACATTGAGGGAGTGCTACTATCTTGTTCCATATGTAATAGTACTGAGCCACATCAATAGAAAGAACCACTTCAGCTAAACCAGATTACTGAAATACCTTGGTTGACAGTAGCCACTGACATTTTCGAGTGGAATGGTCAACATTACTTGGTGTTAGTAGACTCTTATTCCAATTGGTTTGAGAGTGACCTACTTCCTAACCTAGCATCCAGTAGGTCATTACTAACATGAAGCATCATTTTGCAGTCCATGGTACTTTGATACCATTCCCCACTCAGGAATCATAGAAAAACTCACTAAGCTAGACATCAACCCCTATATCACTAGGTGGGTTGCATACTGGCTCACAGACAGAACCCACAGTGTGAAAGTAGCCGACTCCAAGTCAGACTGCCGACTAGTCATGAGTGGAGTCCCACAGGGTTCCGTCCTGGGTCCTCTCTTGTTTGGTATCTACGTCTCTGAAGTCCAGGCCAACATGAAGGGACTCAGGCTGACAAAGTTTGCAGACGATTGCAAGTTGGGAACTATTATTAACTCCCCAAGTGATGTTGACATCCTACAGAATGGCTTCACTGAGACCAACGACTGGTGTCAGAACCATGGCCTTAAGCTCAATGCCAAAAAATGTGTCATCTCCTTTGGGAAAAACCCGGTTCCCATGAATTACCACATTGATGGTAGTCCACTGAACACAGAAGGCGTTAATAGAGATCTGGGAACACAGGTTGACAGCAACCTCTGTTTTGATCACCACATTGACACTTTGGTCAGAAATGTCATTCTATGTGGCACATGTCATTACTAAGGGTTTTGCATCCAGGAATAAAGAGGTCATTGTCTCCCTCTACTCTTCCCTCATTAGGTTAATCATTGAGTACAATGCCCCATTTGGCATGTACCTCACTAGGCACCTGCAACAACTGGAGAGGGCGCAAAAGTACCTCACAAAGAGGATCCTAGGCCTTAAACACTTGTCCAATATGGAAAGACTCAAAAAACTCCCAACTATTCTCTGTCTCATATCACCTACTTAGAGGCAATCTCTGCTTGACTTACAAAGCCATGTGTGACCCAGCTCTGTTAGAAATGCTACCTCTAAAGAAATTCCAATCCCTCCACACCATGTGCCAGAGAACTCAACCTCATTACCACAATCAACAAAACGTACTGGAGGGACAGGTTCATAACCAAGAGCCTGCCCATAAAATCTTGATGAGTGGATGGGAAATAGAAAATTCACCACAGGGATCACTCCAGTGGCTCTACTTGACAGAGGCACTGGGAACTAAGGCTGGGTGGCATGATGCCACGGTAATCCTATGGGCTAGTCTTGTAAAGGCTCCAGGACCATTAGCATTTTTTTTGCCATCAGAAATGCCTCCAAGTATTTTTATACACCTGCCAAACTCTCCAGAATGTCCATTTGTTGGACATGTAATACTGATTTAATAGGATAATTTATAAATATCTTTTGGCAGTACCCTAAAACAATTTATCCAAAACTATACAACTTGCATAATATTATTTAGCCTAGAAAGGTGGCAATCTCAGCATCTCTTTGGATAATTCATTTAGATAACATAGATGGAATGGTGAAAAGACACATATTTTGTTTGCCTTATTATTTCAGCTATGAAGAAAGCAATCAGTAGAAATTGAGAAAATAAGTAATCACTAATGCAAATGTAAAACAAATTCTGAAAGATACAGAAAATGAAACTTTCATCATTAAATGTAAAATATATGGAAAAAAATGATGAAATTGTGCCTTGGACTTATTGCATGTGGAAGGAACATTAGAGTTGAATGATAATTTTAAAGTTATTATAAACTACTTTATAATTGTTCTCCTTTGTATTTACTTATTTTTAAAGTGTTGATAAAGTGCAAAGCCTCTCTGGCAAATAGACATAAGCTATTAGAAAGTAAATTGTGTTCCAAATTATCTGTTTTTGATGGATGTCACTATTTGATTGATAGCTAAAAGAACAGAGTGTATTGTAATATTATTTATGAGAGAGAGAAGTTATCACAATAAATGATCTACTCGTCACAGGGCTGAAGCTATCCCTGTAAAATGGCATCAAGGATGCAGAAGCCTTGTCTGTAAAATAAAATCATGCAGCATGGCTTATCTGTCCAGCAAAGACCATAGATCCCTGGAAGCCTGCAAAGCCCCCCCCCACTCTTGGAAACACACGCAAAATCAAGCTATTTTCAGAGTATACAAACTCAATAACAATAAGCACTTACAGCTATACAGGAACATTGGTAATGCAGAAACGTTCAAGATATGATGAGTTGTCCTTTACCTACATTTTATCAAGTTCTCCCTTTAAGAGTTTATTTTATCTATCTGTGGCCAACTTACTTTCTTTTCTTCTACCTACTCTAAGATAATACATCTAATATCATGGCAGAAAACAATCTGCAGACCAGATCACTCAAAAGACAAAAATCAAGTTAAGTTCTTTCCACTACCTACTTTAAAAACTTTTGTCCATCTTTGGTGAAAGCCTTGAGATTTATACCCTCTACGGAGTAAGTTCTCTGTGTGACAGTCAAAAAGGTGGACTAAAAAGAAAGTGTTGGGGGATTTGATAAACAAGAAATAAACTGATTTCCTGAAGGAAGTATGCACTCTGGTGTGCATCTTCCCCCTAACCACACACAAGTATCATCTGTATAACAGGCCAGACATCTGGATGCCTTTTTCAGTCTCCTTAAGTGAATACAATACAGAACACACTATATATAGAAAGCCTAACAACAATTTTAGTGGAGCACTCTCCAAAGTGCAAACCCAATTCCATACTCTCTTTTCAAGCAATTTCTTTTTGCAGATTCTGTTTAGCAATGCAAGGACCATAACCAGAATAAAATAGTAAACAACCACATTTGAACATGGATAACATTTCATGTAAACCAGCTGTGGATAGAGGTTAACTACATTTAACAGTTAACTACATTTCTTTGAAAAATACAAAATGTTCTGAGATGAAAGACGTTCATGAGGCCCACTTCAAAGGGAGGTGGCTTTCATAAGTGGGTTGGCTAAACCCAGTTCAAGCTTTGTGATTTCTTCCATCACTGTAGCAATATCCATGAATACTGGCATGGCAGATGTTTTCAATTTTTTAGGGACATCCTTCTTTACAAACAGAAACAAATTCAAGCATCTAAATGATACGAAGTTCAGTAATAGGGTATGGTGTGAAAAACCCAGCAAAAATGTGGGTCTATATTAGATCTGTGAAAACCCTTTTCAGCGAACAGCTCTTTGCCTAATGTTAACTGTCGAAATCTGAATCCGTCGAACAGTGTTTCAGCAAATCTTTTCCTAGGAGAAAATAACACTTGGCCATCATCAGGAATTTGCCCTTTTCACCACTGTAGTGCAATCTCAGAGTTGGTATATTTAGTTGGGGAGTGGGGGTGAAGGTCCCCCTCCACTTTGGAGGGTTTTAAATTTTGTGACATTTTATGCCGGCTAAGCGTTTTTCCCCTATGAAAAAATTTGCTGCAATGGACGTTTGACGGAGTCAGATTTTGACAGATAGCTTTTGGCAAAGATCCGTTCCCTGAAAAGGCTTTTTGCAGATCGAATATAGGCCCCAGAATGCTGTCTTAGTAATTACAACTGAATTAGGTCATATCAGTCACAAATATCCTGTAATATTAGATTGTATATAGTTACGGTGGGACAGTCCCAAAAGATAGTCATCCAGCATTCCTTAGACATATCTCCAACCGAGGGTACATAGAACATTCTACTGAGTTTAGACAATGCACAAAAATGCTTAAATTGACACTGCTAACCAAAGAATCAATACTTATGAGATCAGGTTGCATATCTTGGGGTAGATATCACTTTGCTCCAGCACTCTGTCAACAGATATATTTAAATCTCTTTTCCTCATGAACCTAGTCTCGTCTAATAGATTTTCCCTTGTCATTATAAAACAACGTATGCAACATTCCGATAACTCCTTCATAACAGGGTAAGGACTCATAGATTCATCAAGCCAGGTGATCCATCTAGGCCAATCTTCTCTCAGATTTAAATATTCTAGCATCCTTTAGCCAAGTCGTAAGTTTTGTGAAGAATGCAAGTTTATCTTGAGGTAATATATGGATACGCAATTCCTCTCAAAGTAAGGAGTATGCTTTGGCCAGCGGCTTTTCCCGACAATGGAGGATATATAGCAGTTTTTTCAATCTCTGTGTTAAAAGGTATTTATTGGGAAACTATCCACTACCAATTTGGATGTGCCAGTGATAACGAGTCCCCCCTGAAGAGCTATGATGGAGGAGGCCAAAAGTTTAGAACAAGGCAATAACTGTGATTCTTTCTTACAATTTATTAAATATCCCATCTAACTCTCCTTGCATCCTGGCTAACATGTTGCACCAGGTGACCTGCTTGCCTGGGTTTATACGTGCTTTACTATATCCTGTATATTCATTTTTCTTTTTCTCTTCCAAGACCTCACACTGCATTTACTAAATACTAACTTAAATTTTGATGAGTGTGCGCTAGGTCAGATGAACCATTGTTCCTCATTCTCTCAAACTGATGGTCTAGTAACACTGTGCCCTACAATCATAAACACCCATTACTTTGCAACAGTACAGTAAATGTTGAGTCTGCCCTTTGAGACAGCCCAATCTCCCTCAAACTCACATAGCATAAGTATGGCATCATTGCTATGAGACGCTCCAAGTACAAGACTCCTTACGAATGGACATAATGCTGTACTTTACTCCTACCCAGCACAAAGTAATGACTGCAGGACAGTGTCTCTCACCAGACAGAAACTGGAGATGATGGTTTCTAATTGCCACGTAGTGGCTGCTTACTACAATACTTCATATTTTGGCAAATTACATCCTCTTGTTCATGGATGAATTGCAGTGTATACCCTTCCCCAGACACACAACAATGCCACTTCAAGAATGTACTCACAACAGAGGTGAAAGGTATACAATTACCCTGCTAACAAACAATGCTGCACTGCAGGTAGTATGTACCAATGTGCCTTTTCCCCAACGTATAGCACACAATATAGAATGGCCCATCTTATTTTCACCTCTTCTGCATGGCCTTTGTAAGGCTTCCTTTGGAATAAAACAAATCAATCAAAAAGGAACAGCCCTCTGGTGTGCAGGCTGGAGCTGCATTCCTCCTAATTTACTAGACTGAAGTTGTTGACTGACTGCTGTTCTGTTTCCCAACTCTGACAGCAGGAGTCAAATTGTGCCACTATTTACAAGTCCTCCTTTATGGTTTCCTGCTGGAGGATGAAGTGGAGAAAATAAATTATGCTTTCTTTCTATAAATACTTTTTATGGAAGGTGAAGCTGCTTGGGCTGTATTACAAATAACATTTGCCACCTTCAATCCACAAAAGGGAATAAAAGTTAATATGACCTGACCCAGTACTTGTTCTAGGCCAAGTCAGGAACAGGCTGTGCTGTCATCTGTGTCAGTATTTGGTTCTGCTCAGGAAAAGTGTCTGTTCCAGCACCATGTGGAGCCCTGGCTATGACTCAGCTGACCTGGGATCAAATGGCACTTCAGGCACTGGAAAAAACAGCTAGGTAGCACAGAAATAAAAGAGGCAATAACTGCTTGCATCACCCAAATAGGACGTTGAGGATTATGTTGCACAGCACATCTCCTATTAATGCATCTTTGGTGCAGACTGAAGACTTAGTGGGGCCTTGGCCACTCAAGGAGGCAGGGCTGCCAAAGCAGTTGTATCACTTGCAGAAGTCAGACTTCAGTGATGCATATCTACTATTGGAGCACTTACATGACACACAGGTGAACGTGAATGTGCAGTAATAATCTGATGGCCGCCTGCATGACCTCCATGCAATAAACAGCTTTACATAACATCAATAAAGGGGTAGTAGTTTTACTTATTTGCCAGATGGCCATCAGGCATAATGAGGGAAAGGGGAGCAAAAAAGCTAGGCATGTCAGTCTTAAAGGTGTTTGTATCCTAGACAAAGAAAATGCCAGTGTGTATTTGGAAAACTGCCAATGAATCCATCACTTGACTGATGCAGGAAAAAAAAAACAGTGGCTGGCTGATTAAGTAAGGCCATCTACATCTGGGAAAAGGACAATGGAAGACTATTTAAAAAGTAATGAAAAATCAAACACAGTGTAACAGACAGCAGCTGGTACAGGATGATAATCCACAATGCCGTCAGCAGTCTGTTAACACTCGATCACCAATGAAGACAAAGCCTATGCACTGGAAACAGAAATATCACCACAACCCATGGTCTGGACATGGTCTCATATACTCTACAACTCAGATTTTGCCGTGAGTCCCAGAATGCTAAAGTGTAGAGTATAGGACTCCTTCCCAGCATCTCTGTAAGCACTGAGAAGCAGCAGTTATACATAATTGTGACTCAAACTGCTCCAACCATGTTTGATGCATGTATACCAGTATAGTCAATGGAGCCCGATACTCATTCAGAGGAAAAGACCAAGGTTGCAGATTGTATGACTATGTATAGGACAACGAGTAAAAGATCCTTACTTTCAAAATTCAGTCTCAGAATTCAGAAACTGGAATTCTGAAAAAAATTAAAAAAAATAGTGTTCAGTTAGTCTTAACCTTCAGTTACTTTAAAACTGGAGTAAGAAAAATATGTAGGGCTTACAGAAGGCAAAAATTTTCCCAACATGGCAAGACATGATAACAATCCCACGCCCCCTCGAGATAAATCTCCACTGAAGAACACAGACTCCTATGCGACGAAAAGATGGGGAGATGCAGTGACAGATGCCAACAGGGGAAGGAAGCCCTCTTCAAGCAAAATCTTGATGAGTGGATGGGAAATAGAAAGTTCACCCCGGGGATCACTCCAGTGGCTCTACTTGATAGAGGCGCTGGGAACTAACAATGGGTGGCACAATACCACGGCACTTCTATGGGCTAGGCTTGTGAGGGCCACAGGGCCATTAGCCTAGTACACAGCTATGAACCAATGAACAGCTCTTTGCCAGCTGGCTCTCACTTCCTAGCACCAGTCATCAGCAGATAAATCTCAGCTGAAGAACACAGACTCCTATGCGATGAAAACATAGGGAGATGTAGTGATACGTGCCAACAGGGGAAGGAAGAAAGAAGCCATGTGGTCTGCTCTGTGGTGTAGAGGGATAAAGTCCTGTTTTGTACTCCACTTAACCCAAGTTTAAGTAGTGAGTTGAGCTTCCTGGGGGAAGGGTGCAGTGGTTCCCAGCTTGCTTTCTGCCACTTCATTGCTAGGGCAGAAGGGTCATAGTACAGAAAAAAAGGATATGAATTCCTGAAAGGACTTATTTATTTTTATTTTATTTATTTGCAGTTTGTTAACCGGGAAAGTTCATTGGGCCAAAATGAGCCCGTTGTTTTCAATAGGGGCCCGGGGAGAAAAGCTCCATATACAATTACTACAAAGCTAATATCAACAAAGTTAAGTACAATACAGTTTTTAAAACTACTAAAAAAACACAGTAATATAGAAGACAGAAAAATAACATTTGAACAAGGTGTAACAAAGCATTGAATGAAATTAAAACAAGTACTTTGTAGTACATAAGTATAATTTGGAGTGCAGGCACTTATGCACTCAGTTTCATGAGATGAGAGGTACGAAGAATTAGCAAGAGAGTAGAACAGTGAAAGGTGAATAGGCTGAGTTATGAGAAAGGAAAAAAGGGAGAGGGGTGAAAATGAAATGAAGGGAGTCACTAGGTTGGGTTTTGAAAAAGGAGAGAAAAAAAAAAGGATGGAGGAGCAGAAATGATATAGTGTGAGTCAGGTGGGGTGAAAGCATGAGTATTCCTAGTGAGAAGACAGATGGGAATGGAGCATGGTCTTGAAGGCAGAGTGGTTTTGGGTATTTTGAATGTGGGGGGGGGGTGAATTCCATAGGCGAGTGAGGTAGAAAGACAGGAGAAATTGCCTAGGTGCATGTAACGGTTTGTACACTTCGAGGAGGTTCTGGTTACTGGACCTTGTAATGGTTTGTACACTTTGAGGAGGTTCTGGTTATTGGACCTGAGTAGTTTGTCAGGATGATGCAAGGTGAGTATGGAGGAGAGGGAAGGGCAGTTAGAGGGTTTGAAAATGAGTTTGTGAGCAGTTAACAGTTGAATGTAAGAGATAGTGGGGGAGTTCCAGCCAGTTCAAGGAGTGGAGTGCATCACAGTGGTGGGAGGAGGATTTGGTCCCAGTAGCCAACTTAGAGATTTTATTGTAGCAGGATGACAGTTTTGACTTTAGGGAGGATTGAAGGTTGGGTAAGGAGAGGAGCTCCATACAACAGAGAGGGGATGAGGTAGGAAATAGACAGTATATGTTTGGAAGAGGGAGTGAGATAACTGCTGTGACAATACAGCATTCTGAGCTTTTGGTGCGTTTTCTTAATACTAGTTTGTATATGAATGTCAAACTTTAAATGTTCATCGATGATAACACCTAGAAGTTTTGTATGGGAGACTATTTCAATGGGAATCTTATTCTGAATGACTTTGGAGAAGGAATTTTTATCAATATTGGTGTTTTTAGATGGGGTAAAAATCATGATTTTGGTTTTGGATGCATTGAAAACAAGGTGATTTTTCAACATCCAAGACTCGGTACGAGAGAAGGCATCTTGTGTTAGTTGCATGAGTTTGGGGAGAGACTCAGCATAGAAAATTATGGTGGAATCATCCGCGTATTGGACAAGTTTGTCATTAAGGATGCACTGATGAAAATTATTAATGAAGATGTTAAAAAGTAAGGGACCCAGTATGAGCCTTGTGGAACTCCTGTTGGAGTGTGAAGGAAGGAAGAGGTACTATTGTTCCACTCGACGGCTTGCTGTCTATTAGAAAGGTAACTGAAAAAACAGTTAACAGATGAGGGGGAGAGATTGAGAAGAGAGAGTTTGGACAAGAGAAGGTTGTGGGAAATAGTATTAAAGGCCTTTCATAAGTCTAGGAGAAGGCTAGATACAATGTTGCCAGAGTCTCGAGCACGGTTGATGATGTCAAGGAAGGAGAGAGGGGCAGTGGCAGTACTATGGTCCAGGTCTAAATCCATGTTGAGTTGGAGAAAGAAGTTGATTGTATAGGAGGTAGGGAAGGAGTTGCAAGAGTATGCATTTTTCAAGGACTTTTGAGATAGGGGCAGGATGGCTATAGGACGCAAGTTGGAAATTTCAGTATTGTTGCCTCCTTTGTGGAGGGGAATGATGAATGATTTCTTCCAGAGGAGGGGTACATAGGATTCTTAGATTGAATGGTTGATAACTATGGTTATTGGAAGGGCTATGCCATCAGCAGCTAGCTTGAGAAAGTTAGATGGAAGGTTGTCTGGGGCATGACAGTATGGTTTTAGCAGAAGTTTTTTTACGGTGTGCAGAGAGACGGGTTGTATGGTAAAAGGGGGGGTGAGTAGTGTTGACGTCAGTGGGACTAGAGTTGAGGGTGTGGGATGAGGGTGCAGTTGAAGTTTTATTGAAGAATGATGTGTTGAGCTTGGCTATTGCATCAATAAAGACAGAGTTGAATTGGGTAGCTAAGATATGATCTGAAGAGTTAGGGTGAGGGCAGGGATTGTCTTTTTTGCCAGGAGAGAGGAGAGCAGATATACTGTTCCAAAATGTTTTTGGGTTGGATCTATGATTGTTTTAAAGCTTGGAGTAGTAGGACATTTGGTCTAAAGCAGTTTGTTGCAGCTACAGAAGTCTGTGAAGGCATCCTCTGTCAACGCATGCAAAGAAGCTCACATATGGGGGAATGGAGGGATGCAGATAATTCCTGTGGTAATGCAAGTGCATAGGTCACTACTATCAGATACTGGCGAGGGCGCAGATAATTCCTGTGGTAATGCAAGTGCATAGGTCACTACTATCAGATACTGGCGAGGGCACAAACTCTCCAGTGACCTCCTGTATGACATCACTCTCGACTGATCTCATTTCTATGGGTCTGCTGGCTCAATGGTTGGCACAGAATGAGGTGGGAGAACATTAAAAAAAAACACTGGTCATGCACATGCACACTTGGGAGTGGGGCTGATGACTGGCAAGAAATGAGGGGAAAAGACCAGGAAAAAACAACACTATCACACTGAGTACTACCTGGTTCACTTTTATCAAATCTTGCAGTAACAGATCCTGCTGAGATGAAAGGACATCAGCACCAGTACGATATAGGTTCATAGGTAGGTACTAGGCTATCTGCCCAAAGGCATTTATAAGCCTAGCCAGAATGTGTTGGCTTTCGCCGCCTCCTTACATTAGTTCCCTGTGCCTCTGTCCAGAAGAGCAACTGAAGTGATCCCTGGGGTAAACTTTCTGTTTCCCATCCACTTGTCAAGGTTTCTCTTGAAGAGTGTTAGCAAGGAGCTCTGCCCAGTGTAGATTGGAATGTTGTTCCAAAGCATGGGAAGTCTCTGGGACAGGAATCTATCCCTCCAGCACGTCCTATGTATTGTTGTGGTGAGGTTTAGATCCCTAGAGTGTGTGGCTCGAGGGGATATGTTTTTCTTTAGGTGGACCATGTCCATCAACTCTGGGTTGGACATGGCCTTGTATGTCAGGCAAAGATCACCCCTGAGTAGGCGGTATGCAACCGAGTACAGCTGAAGTTTCTTCAGTCAAGCTGCATATGGCATCTGTTTAAGGCCAGTGATCCTCTTGGTGAGGTACTTCTGTGGTCTTTCCAGCTGTTGCAGATGTCTTGTAAGGTACATCCCAAATGGGGCATTGTACTCTATGATGGGTCTGATGAGTGATGAGTAGATGGGCACAATGACCTCTTTTGATCTGGATGTGAACCCTTTTGTGATTAGGTGGGCCACATAGAAGGATTTTCTAACCACTTTGGCAATGTGATTATCAAAGAAGAGATTACTATCTACTTGGGTCCCCAGATCCCTTATTACATCTTCCGTATTTAGGGGACTACCACCTATGTGGTAGTTTGTGGGTACTTTATTTTTTCCAAAGGGGATGACTATGCACTTTTTGGCATTTAGCTTGAGGCCATGATTTTGACACCCGGTATCCGTCTCAGTGAGACCCTTTTGGAGGATGCCTGTGTCAGCCGGAGAGTCAATTATAGCCCTTAGTTTGCAATTGTCTGCAAACTTGTTCAGCCATAGTCCGCCCGTGCTTGCCTGTACCTCTGAGAAGTATATACCGAACAGGAGGGGTCCTAGGACTGAGCCCTGGGGAACGCCACTTGTAACTGGTTTAGAGTCGGAGCTAGCTCCCACAAGTCTCACCATGTGAGATCTTGTGACGTAGGGGTTTATGTTCAGGCTGGTGAGTTTGTCTACAATACCAGAATGGGGAATGATGACAAAGGACTTTGCGAGGTCTAGGTAGGCTGTGTGTACCACCTTTCCCTCATCTATAGCCTTGGTAACTGTCTCAAAGACGTCCACCAGGTTTAGGAGGCATGATCTGCCCTTAAAGCTGAACTGGGTAGGGTAGGGTCCAGTGTTTGGAGGTTCCCTATGTCTCTGTTAATGAGCTCCATGATGATGTGCTCCATAGCCTTGCAGACCAAGCTAGTCAGGCTTATAGGGCGATAGTTCCCTGGGTCTGTTGTGGCTCCACCTTTGTGGAGTGGAATAACCGTTGCTGTGCGCCACTGTATGGGTACATAGCCTGTGGAGAGGCAGAGTTTGAACAGTGTGTTTAGGTGAGGGAGTAGTTTGTCTTTGAGCTCGTGTAGGACGCAGCCTGGGACACCATCCAGTCCCATTGATACTGTGTTTTTGGCTTTGGAGAGGGCTGTTTTAACCTAAGCATCTGTGATTTCAGGGGCTCTACATTCTTCTGGTATGGTTATGGGCCCTTTTGGGGGTGAGAGGTGGGTGATGTTGGTGATATCAGTCAGTTCAGTGTATTTTGTGCCATTCTGCACTAACTCCGAGCAGATCTGAGCATTGCCACTTAGATTCTTGACATAGTTAAAGAATGCCTTGTGGTTATCTTTGGAGTCCTTGGCAATTTTGCTTTCGAAGCTAACCTTGGATGACTTTATGAGGGATCGTAGTTTCTTGCTTATACTGATCAGGGATGCCTTCCCTTCTTGGGATTTTACTCTTTTCTGCACTAGTTTCCTCCTTCTATTGTATAGCTTGTTTATGGCAGGGGTCCACCACACTGGTTTTCTTTTCTTGGAGGAGTGAGTCTTGGTTTTGCTTGGGATAGCACGATTCATGCATTCTTGTAGGCGCCCGAAGAATGCATTAGTAAAGGATTTTGTAGCTAGGGCAGTGTTATCCTTTAGCATGGGGACTTTATTTATTTAGTTATTTTTATTTATTTTTTATTTTACATTTGTTGACCGGGCTAGTCTAACTGGATATATGTCCATTTTCAGTACAGGCCCGGGGAGATAAGCTGCAAGACAGACATGAACAGACAAGATCAATAATGTTACAAAAAAAAAACAGACATAGATGAAATATTTCTACACATTTCATAAAAACTATTTACAATATTTAGAGCTAATTATTTACATATATTAGTGGCTAATACAGCTTCAAATGTCTGCATATGTACTTCCATGTTGCACTAGTTAGTAAAGATACTACAAGCAGTAAAAAGTAAAAAATAAAAAGTAAAAAATGCACCAAGATAACACACAGCAAACGTTTAATCACAGCAAAGTACAAAGTGGTAAGCGCTTTCACAACCAAAGTTGCTTCATCAGACACCACAGTAAAAAAATGCACAGGTTTAAATAGAGATTCTAAAATGCCAATTAATCAATAAAAATCACACAATGATTAAGTAGCAGTGAAAAACAATTAAGCCTCATGCTCAAACTAAAAAAAGCATTGCTTAAAAACATTGTTTAAAAACATTGTACAAGAAGGAATCAAATACTATACATGAGAAAGCACTTAAAAAACTTATAAAATCATTATAAAACATGGAAAAATACTAGGCAGGAAAAAGTTAAATAGAATACTTGGAAACTAATAGTTAAATACATTAGACTAATTTTCAAAGAACTTAGCTAATCTTAATGCTTGAGATGTCTAGCCTTTAAAAAAGGGACTAAGGAAGTAGTAGCATTCAAACCAGGATACTTTTCAGCATTAAGTTTCAAAATCCACTTCTGTTCATGTCCCTCTGTGATATTCTCAATGTCATCACCTCTGGGGTTTCTATGAATATGTTGTAAAACAAAGAACTTAAAGGAATGAGAATGGCCATTGGACACAACATGATTGGCTAGAGCATTTGATGGTTTATTATTACTAATATCTCTTAGGTGGTCTAGAATACGATCTTTACGCATTCTATTTGTTTTTCCAACATAAAAAGCAGGACATTGTACACAAAACCAATAATAGACCACATCTGTAGATCTGCAATCAGTGTATTGATTAGTGTACAAAGAAAATTTCCTAGTAGGATGTACATATTTATTTTGCTATATATAAATTGACAAGCACTGCAATTCCTGCATGGAAAAGTACCATGCCGATTGGATCTAATTATAGTTCTAGATAATTCACCATGACATAGATGTTGTTTAAGGGATTTATTATTTCTAAAACTAAAAATAGGAGAATGTCCGACCTTGTCTACCAGTCCAGGCACTTCTTGTAGCAAATACCAATTCTTTTTGACTACATCTAAGTATTGATTGATGTTACTGGAAAACTGAAACACCACTCTAAAATCATTACTAGTTCTGTTAGTATATCTTGTATTGTCAACAGCATCACCAGCATTAAAATAAGGTTTACATCTAGTGCTTCTCAGCTTCCAGGCATTAGAGATAGTCTGTTCAATGTCTGCAAGAGAGTATCCCCTATGTACACATTCTGTTTTTAAATTAGATAGGGCAACTACTGCATCTTCATCTCTGCTATGCAGTCGCAGTGTTCTAAAAACCTGACCCTTGAGCACGTTCCTAGGAACGTGTCTAGGGTGCATACTAGATTTGTACAAAAGAGTATTTTTTCTAGTGGGTTTAAAATAAATATTACTGCAAAGACTATTTAAAACAGATTTACTAATCTGCACATCAAGGAAACTGATGTCAGTGTTGGAACTATGGTAAGTGAACCTTAAAAAATCAGTAGTTGAATGCAAATATTCCAAAAACTGTGCCAAATCAATACCAGAGCCTCTCCACAGCATAAACACGTCATCCACAAAGCGGACGTACCAAAGTATTTGTCCAAAGAATGGATTATTGTTTGACAACACATTTTGCTCTTCCCAGCTGACCAAAGCCAAGTTGGTGTAGCTATTTGCACATGCAGTGCCCATGGCCATGCCAACTTTCTGCAAAAAGAATTGCTCCTGGAACATAACAATGTTGTTCTCTAGGATAATCTCTAAGAGACTACAAATCAACTGTATCTTAGTGTTGGTGAAACACTTATTCACATAAAGAAAATCCCTAACGCTGTCAACACCCCAGGTGTTAGGCATACTAGTGAATAAGGATTCAATGTCTAATGTGACAAGGACAAAATTCTCATTAACATCAACACTTCTTCTTTTATGTTAAATAGTGAACAGCTTAGTGTTCTTAATAAAGGTTTATCCTTTATTCCTGCAAGGAGGGCCGACCCAGCAGAAATGTTGAAGGACTTAAGACTACTTGGCAGAAGTCTTTCCCTGAAGTGTTTGTTTCCTACAGATACTACTGCAGGTAATAAAGGACATAATATATACAGAAAACCTAGTACCTTTGTTCCAGCTTTACCAACAGGTATTCAACGATTCATAGATGTATGTGAAATTGCTTTTAGAGAATTAAACAACTTAACTGATACTAGTATGTCACTTTATAACTTGACAGTAGATGAACACAGAGCCCTGCAAGAATTACAAAATATACATTCAATAGTTATTAAGCAGGCAGATAAAGGAGGCGGTATAGTGTTAATGGACAAGGATTTATATGTCACACAAATGGAGAAACTTTTACTTGATACGCATTTCCAAGCCTACTGTTAACGCTATTATAGATAAAGTTTATTTTTTAATTTTTGATTTACTAATCACAAATTTAATAGATGATTCACTTTTTAAGTATTTTAATGTATATAAACCACTTGTTCCCAGGGTATATGGCCTACCAAAAATGCACAAAAATTTGTTATCTCCACCCATGTGTCCTATTGTTTCAGGCACTGGGTGGTGTACTGAACCTCTCTCTATTTATGTAGAGGGATGTTTGCATGGTTTGTTGGCAAACTGCCATACAATATTGAAGGATACAAACATGTTTTTACAAAGGCTTTTTGATAGAATGGAAAGTGGAATGGAATGGAAAGTGGAATGGAAGAAAGAATCCATTCTTTGGACAAATACTTTGGTACGTCCGCTTTGTGGATGACGTGTTTATGCTGTGGAGAGGCTCTGGTATTGATTTGGCACAGTTTGTGGAATATTTGCATTCAACTACTGATTTTTTAAGGTTCACTTACCATAGTTCCAACACTGACATCAGTTTCCTTGATGTGCAGATTAGTAAATCTGTTTTAAATAGTCTTTGCAGTAATATTTATTTTAAACCCACTAGAAAAAATACTCTTTTGTACAAATCTAGTATGCACCCTAGACACGTTCCTAGGAACGTGCTCAAGGGTCAGGTTTTTAGAATACTGTGACTGCATAGCAGAGATGAAGATGCAGTAGTTGCCCTATCTAATTTAAAAACAGAATTTTTACATAGGGGATACTCGCTTGCAGACATTGAACAGACTATCTCTAATGCCTGGAAGCTGAGAAGCACTAGATGTAAACCTTATTTTAATGCTGGTGATGCTGTTGACAATACAAGATATACTAACAGAACTAGTAATGATTTTAGAGTGGTGTTTCAGTTTTCCAGTAACATCAATCAATACTTAGATGTAGTCAAAATGCATTGGTATTTGCTACAAGAAGTGCCTGGACTGGTAGACAAGGTCTGACATTCTCCTATTTTTAGTTTTAGAAATAATAAATCCCTTAAACAACATCTATGTCATGGTGAATTATCTAGAACTATTATTAGATCCAATCGGCATGGTACTTTTCCATGCAGGAATTGCAGTGCTTGTCAATTTATATATAGCAAAATAAATATGTACATCCTACTAGGAAATTTTCTTTGTACACTAATCAATACACTGATTGCAGATCTACAGATGTGGTCTATTATTGTTTTTGTGTACAATGTCCTGCTTTTATGTAGGGAAAACAAATAGAATGCTTAAAGATCGTATTCTAGACCACCTAAGAGATATTAGTAATAATAAACCATCAAATGCTCTAGCCAATCATGTTATGTCCAATGGACGTTCTCATTCCTTTAAGTTCTTTGTTTTACAACATATTCATAGAAACCCCAGAGGTGGTGACATTGAGAATATCACAGAGGGACATGAACAGAAGTGGATTTTGAAACTTAATGCTGAAAAGTATCCTGGTTTGAATGCTACTACTTCCTTGGTCCCTTTTTTAAAGGCTAGACATCTCAAGCATTAAGATTAGCTAAGTTCTTTGAAAATTAGTCTAATGTATTTAACTATTAGTTTCCAAGTATTCTATTTAACTTTTTCCTGCCTAGTATTTTTCCATGTTTTATAATGATTTTATAAGTTTTTAAGTGCTTTCTCATGTATAGTATTTGATTCCTTCTTGTACAATGTTTTTAAACAATGTTTTTAAGCAATGCTTTTTTTATTTTGAGCATGAGGCTTAATTGTTTTTCACTGCTACTTAATCATTGTGTGATTTTTATTGATTAATTGGCATTTTAGAATCTCTATTTAAACCTGTGCATTTTTTACTGTGGTGTCTGATGAAGCAACTTTGGTTGTGAAAGCGCTTACCACTTTGTACTTTGCTGTGATTAAACGTTTGCTGTGTGTTATCTTGGTGCATTTTTTACTTTTTACCTTTCATTTGGATTTATTTCTGCACCAAGGTTTTACCCATACTAGAAGCAGTAATGATTGTTTAGTCAGGGTTACTACAAGGACAAAGCCAGTGTGTTTTCAGGAGTATTTTAATTTTTTGTTTGAGGAGTGATAAGGAAGGAAGGGAAGTAAGTTCACTAGGTAGAAGGTTCCACTTTTTCCAACTGTATTTGAGAACAGAGAGTCTCCTGCTATGTAGTTAGCCTTATTGATATTAATTAGTAGTTTATTTGATGAACGCAAGGCATTAAGATTTCTATAAGTTTGAAACTTTCCACCTCAGTTTTAAGTAACGTGAAGTTTGCTTTTGAAAAGTTTTTCACGGTGATTTCCTTGATATGTGAAATAAATGGAATTTGAACTGTTGACACAAACAGGGAAGTAACATAAAAGGATGCCATAAGAGACGCTCCCCCCACTCCAAGACTAACAAAAGATTGGATACACTTAACCAATGGCACTCCCATTAACAGATCCAGAATCTGTGGTCCTCAGATTTACATGGAATCACTCTATTTTATCAGTTTTCTTCTAATCCTTTTTGTGCATTATATTCATCAGATTAATTTTTTTATTTTGCTGCTCCATATGCCCTCTATATCTTCATTTACCAGGCAAAGATAACCTTGGCTAGTCTTCTCCTTTGGTCCCTCCCACTCCAATGTTTTGTTTGTCTGTGTTTTTCCCCATAAACACTGAGGGAGAAAAGACATTTCTGCAAAGAAAGTTATGCCTTGTTTGTATGCCCTGCTTGAATCAAAACCTAGATGAGCGGATGTATCACCCTTAGCTGGAACTGAGACTTTGCACATTTGCCATTTTCCTACAAGGACAACAAGCTGATCTAAAAGTAATTTAAGACAAGAAAAAAAAATCAAGCAAATAACCATGTACCATCAGATTCTGGAATACCCCCTTTAGAGGCTGAAAATACACTAAAGTGGTGGTGAAGACAGTGCAAATCAAACTATTGTAAAGGCATTTTAAACATGTGACTCAGTATCAAATGACACTGGCCAGAAAGCAGACATACATCTGTAGATTAGTTATGAAACAATGATTTCATTATAAGCCAAAAAATGTAAAACCAGAATTCTCAGCACAAAGACCTAATGACACTTCAGTCCAATATACTAAATAAAATAATTACCAAGTGAATAAATAAAATGCAGTGCATTTTCACAGATGAGAGCAAACATAAGAAGACAGAGCAGCCAGCTGCCTGTAACAGTATGCAACTGCAGCAAGTTAATCAAGTGAAGGAAAAACTTGGGGTATTAGTGAGTTAATCAGTAAATATTAAAAACAGTTACATTTCAATACTTAAAAACAATGTAAAAAATTTTCACCCAATGTTAATTTATATGAAACTCCAGATGACTGGTAAATACAACACTAAAGGTAAGCAGACTGAGTCTTGTACTTATATAAGTTATCTAGCTGCCTGAACTCATGCCTTGAAGCACAACTCCAGAAAGACTTTTCTTTCTTTTTAACAGTGTATAACTGAACTGTTAAATCATTTAAATAAGATGCATATGCAGCAACTCTGAGGCAATAAAGCCTTCAGCTAGCCCTGCTTACTGGGATTACTGCTTAAGACAACACATATCAAAAAATGTGCAGGCCTCAAGGAATGATTTTAAGAACAGCAGAAGCAAAGTTTCTAAAAATGTTCCATTAAAGTCAAAATGTTTCACTTTTATGTTAGTTTCTTTTTCTTCTTTTGGCCTTTGGAACATCCTCTACCAAACCATCCACCTGATGAAGAGGCCTCTCCAGGATCTGCCTCTAATGTGTCCTGTAGCCATTTATTTTCAGGAAGGTTGATTCCCTCTGATGGTACAATCCACTTCCGGCTATGACTGCTCAGTTCATTCTCTGTGAGGGGCACAGCCAGTTTAAATATGGGATCCTTGCACCTAAAGTTCAAAAGAAAGACATTAATGACATTTTTTTAGTTTAATTCTTGTGTGTGTGCATTCATTACGGCACTTGAGGTTTCGCCTGCAGATAATACGGTAGCCATTCAACATGGTTTATATTTATCACCTTGACTAATGCCAACAGCATTTGGGCAGCCCAGCATATAAAAATTTTAAAATTACCTGGCCCCTCCAGTCCTTCCAGTTTTAACCACAACACTGTGTGACCAAGAACTCTTCTGATCTACATAAGCCCACCCTAAGGCAGGAGAAAAAAGAGGAACAGTAAGAGATAATATACAAACCATCCACACATAGATTACCATGGTCCCACTAGGGAAAGACAACGGGATGTCAGGAGGGTATAGTGATAAAGACGGAACTGCCAATCCAGATCTATTGTTACAGTAAGTGTGTAACTTTCATATCTGAGATAGGGAATTTCATATGGTTTTATTACCTTTAGGGCAGAAACCCAAGCTTAACTTAAACTGAAAGAGAACCTCAGCTGGAGATCAGATCCACAGTGAACACAGTGTAGTACTATGTGACAAATAGGAAAACAGTACGGCAGGATGTACTACTGGTAACCACTGAGAAATAACCACAGTTCTGGTAATTAAGATGTGGGAAAGAACAGACTAAAATAGACTGCTGATGAGCGAATGAATATTAAGCAGGCAGGAGATCACACCTAGTTGATGAGTGAAGTACAGCCAGCATCATATGTTCTCAAAAATCCATCAGGAGCTTATAAAGTTAAGTTTTAGTTTTGGAAGCAAGCCATTGGTTTGAAAATGAGGATATTAAATAGGCTTCAGGCAAAGGCATCAAGCCTGTCAGATTTCCAGAAACACAGCCAGTATGGAGGCTAACAACCCAAATGCTTAGGAGGAGAAATAATTCAGACGCTGGAAGCATCCTCAACTGATGAAAAAGTACAGTTTTGTACCTACCATAAATGTAGATGTTCGAAGATCCACATTGCTGCAGTCCTTACACTTGGGTAGTCCGCTGTCCTCGGTCGGCCCAAATATCAAAGTATAAGGCTGACGTCGGTCAAGGCGCATCTGACTGACATCAGGACGTCAGGATACAAATGCGCATGACCGACGTCATATCCTCAGTCTTTTCTTGCCCCAGATGTCAGAAGACCCTAAAAAGAAAGGTCAAAACCAAAAGACAGCAAACAACCAACCAACCACCCTTGCACTAAAAATATGTACAATATATACAATATACACCATATTGACAACCCAACCCACACAACCTCTAACTACAGAGGGAAGGAGGGGAATTGGACTCCAGCAATGTGGATCTTGAACATCTACATTTATGGTAGGTACAAAACTGTACTATGTTCTTCATCTCACATTGCTGCAGTCCTTACACTTGGGTAGAATCCCAAAGCAGAGGTAAGGGAGGATGGCCAAACTATAAGGAAGCAGGAGCTGCCAAAATGCCCTGCAAAATAGCAGTGGCAAAACCAGCCCTAGATTTAGAATAAAGTGGAAGGTGATAATGCCTAGAGAAAGTATGCACTGAACTCCAAGTAGCTGCCTCCAAAATATCCTTAGTTGCCACCCCCCTCAAAAGCTGTCAAGTGGCAGTAGCCCTAGTGGAATGAGGCCTAATCCCAGCTGGAATCTCCTTGCCATGATGGGAATAACAGAAAGCAATGCAAAACCCAATCCACTTAGAAATAGTTTGTTTTGACACAGGCTTGCCCTGAGAACTCAAAGCAAAAGAAACAAATAACTGCTGAGACTGCCTGAACCCTTTAGTTCTGTCCAAATAATATCGCAACTGCCTGTGTACATCTAAAGTGTGCAAAATCTTTTCCCCTTTATTTTGGGGATTTGCATAAAAAGTAGGCAAATGAATAGTTTGGTTTAAGGCCACACTAGAAACCACTTTAGGCATAAAGGAAGGATTAGTACGTAAAGATACCCTATCCTTATGGAAAATTAAGAAAGGCTCAACTGCCATAAGGGCCTGCAACTCAGAAACCCTTCTTGCAGAGGTAATGGCCAACAAAAAAGCAGTCTTCCATGATAAATATTTCAACTCGGTAGTAGCTGCAGGCTCAAAAGGTTGTAGAGTGAGTTTCTCCAACACAAAATTGAGATCCCAAGCAGGAGTAGGAGCTCTACGTGGGGTCTTATATTCTTTGCCCCTCTAAGAAATTGCTTGAACAAAGGATGAGAAAACAATGGTGGGTCACAATCATAGTGAGCGAAATTGCTGCAGCATGAACCTTAATAGAAGAGAAGGACAAACCTTTGTCCAGTAACTCAGTAAGATATTGAAGAGCCACACTTAAATTAGGCTCAGAAACATCAAAATCCTTTGCTGCACTCCAAAATAAAAATCTCTTCCATTCATCTGCACACTTTCCTTGTACTAGGCCTTCTAGCTTCCAAAATAACATTCAAAACTTGCTGTGGAAGTTGAGACCCACTATGGTTCAAAACAGAATATGCCAGGCTGTTAGGTGAAGAGAGTGAAGTTTGACATTGAGCAAATGACTGTCCTCCTGAGACAACAGGTGTGGAATCAAGGCAAAGGCCATAGAGGCTCCCGTGCAGGCTTCTCAGTAATGGGTACCAATGCTGTCGAGGCCAATCTGGAGCTATCAAAATCATCCTTGGCTTGTCCTGTCTGGCCTTTAGTAGTACCTTTGGGAGGAGAGGCAGAGGTGGAAAGGCATACACATGAAGATTGCTCCAATTGAAAGAAAGAGCATCCACTTTCCAAGCTGTGGGATGAAACCTTTGTGCAAAACTTTGGCAGCTGGTGGTTTAGTGGAGAAGCGAACAGATCTATGTCTGGAGTTCCCCATGACACTGTCAATTTCTGAAATACATGAGGATCCAATTTCCACTCGTGGGGATCCATAATTGCCTGCTCAACACATCTGCTAAGGAGTTCTGTGCTCCGGCAGAAACCTTGCCTGAAGATTTAGCTGTAAACTGAGAGCAGTCTCCCACAAAATCATTGCTTGCCTGCATAGAGGATAAGAATGTGTTCCCCTTGCTTGTTGATGTACCACATGACAGTTGTGTTGCCTGTTAGAATCAACACCTGCCCTGGAAGAAGTAAATCCTTGAAAGCTATTAATGCAAACTGGACTGCTAACATCTCCTTCAAGTTGATATGTAGATGTTGTAGTCTGGCAGGCCACTTGTCTTGTATCCACTTTCCATTCAGATGAGCTCCCAAGCTTTGTCTGAGGCATCTGTCGTTAGAATCTGACTCGCCTCTGGCGGGTCACAGAGAGTCCCTTGTTTAGGTGACATTCCTGAGCCCACCACAACAATTCCTTTTGAATGCAAGGTATTATTTGAATGACAGTGTCCAGATCCTGGCAGTGCTGTGTCCATACATTTTTGAGATACCATTGTAACTTCCTCATATGCAGTTTGGCATTGGGAAGCACCAGAATACAAGATGCCATGAACCCAAGGCTTGAAGGACTGTCCTTGCAGTCAGCCTGGACTGATGAGACAATTGATGAAAGTAAAGGGAAAGATTCTTTTGTTTGTCCGGGGTCAAAAGGCCATCTGGGATGCTGTATTCAGTCTTACACCCAGAAAGCACATGTCCTGAGAGGGTACTAGACTGGACTTTATTTCATTCACAGAATACCCCAGGCATCTTAGCACTGCTATCACATATTCCAAATGATGAAGTAGCTCGTCCTTCCTTGAGCCAGAATCAGGCAATCGTCCAAATAAGGATAGATCTGTATTCCTTTTAGCCTGAGGAAAGCTATCACTGGAGCCAGAACTTTCGTGAACACTCTGGGCAGTAGATAAGCCAAAGGGCAATGCAGAGAACTGATAATGAGAAGTCCCAGCCACGCAGATACTTCCTGCAACTCAGTCTGATAGGAACATGAAGGTAAGCCTCCTTGAGATCCAAAGTTACCATCCAATGATCTTTGCCCAGCAGAGGTAAAAGCTGTTGTAACGTCAACATTTTGAACTTGGGAATGTCCAGATAAGTGTTGAGGGTAGATAAATCCAAAATTGGTCTCCACGTGTTCCCTTTCTTTGGTACTAGGAACAGGCGAGAATAAAATCCTAGGCCCACTTCTGGCATAGGGACCGGCTGTATGGCCCCTATTTGAAGTAACAGAGAAATTTGTTTGTGAGCCTCTATTCTTTGTTGAGGAGGAACGTCTGGCATGCCTTTGAAAGGAGGCAAGGTATGGAAATAAAACCTGTAACCGTGGTGTATGATATCCAATACCCATCTGTCTTGGGTAATCAAACTCCAATTTTCCTTGAAAAGTGCCAACCTTCCTCCCAAAGGTGCTGCCAGGCGAAGGCTCTGGCAGCTGAAAAGGTAGGTCATTGGGTCTGTTTACGAAAGGACTGACCCCTGCCCTCACCCGAAGACTGTGCAGGTGAACTCCCTGTTCTAGGCCTGAAAGAGCCCTGAGCTCTGCCCCTACCACGTCTAGACCTACCCCTAGACTGGGAATCATAAGAAGGATACGTCCACCCCTTGGTAGGCCAATTTCTACTAAACTTCGGAGGCTGAACCTGCAAAAAATCTTTAACAGTCTGCATAGACTTAGCCTTGTCTTCCATTTTCTTTAAGACTGCCTCAACAGGAGAACCAAACAACACATCAGATTGTAGAGGAGCATCTAAAATCCTTGTCTTAACATGTTCAGATAAATTCTGATCCCTCATCCAGGCGTGCCTGCGAAGAACTGACCCAGTGGCAGCCACCCTAGACGAGGCCTGTACAGCATCAAAACCACATTGCAAAGAATGCTTACCCACCTGTTCAGAAACATGTACTAAATCTTGTAACTCTTTACACTCAATACCTTCCGCCAGAGCATCTACCTTAGACTTCAATTGTGAAAGGAGATAGTTTTGGTATTTCAACATGTGAAACTGGCAATTCAAAGCCCTCATAGCTAGGGTGGAAGAAGTATAAACTTTCTTTCCCCATCTATCCAAAGCCCTGGCCTCTTTATCTGGAGGAATCATATTTTTGACAACAGAAGCCTTAACACCTTTAGGCCCCTGACTAACAGTTTCTGGGTCTGCCCTAGGACTCTTAAAAAGATACTTATGAGCTTCAGACACCCTGTAATACCTATCCGGTTTAACAGGAGCAGGAGGCAAAGAATCAGGATTAAGAGAAGCCTCTGCAAAAACATCTTCCACCACATCCAGAACAGGAGGTATAGCCAAAGGCCTATGCTGGGGTAAAACAAAAATTCCCTAAGCCTTTTCCTGGAATCAGAGAAGTCCTGACCTTCCCACTTAAAATGCTCCCTCATGGAATGAAGAGTCTCTGAAAAAGAAAAATCCTCAGGAGGAGAAGCAGAAGGAGTAGAATCATCCACATCAGAATCAGAATAAGGAGAATACTCCTGCAAGTCTTCAGCCGAAGACTCTGAAACATCCGAAGCCTGCTCAAAACTCCCTAGCTCAGGTTCCACCCTAGGTCTCTTATCAGGAGGGGGCAAAGAACCTCTAATCAAAGTAATCAAATCTTCTGCCATTTTAAGCATATGCTTCTTGGGCACAGTTCCTGAAGAACTAGGGGTGACACCAACTGAAGCTAAACCACTGAGGCAAGAAAAAACTAAAATATTCCCCAACGGGGTACTTAGCCAACTTTGACTCGGTCTGAAACTCCGAATTCGAAAAATTTCAGAACGGCACTTGCAACGCTGCTTCTGCATCGGACCATGCGGCAAAAAAGACTGAGGATATGACGTCGGTCATGCGCATTTGTATCCTGACGTCCTGATGTCAGTCAGATGCGCCTTGACCGACGTCAGCCTTATACTTTGATATTCGGGCCGACCGAGGACAGCGGACTACCCAAGTGTAAGGACTGCAGCAATGTGAGATGAAGAACATCATAGCGATAGCTGCCTACATATAATGCTGTGGTGCAACCTAAAACCTGCTTTTGATTCATATCTTGGAACTGAGAATGGTTAAAAGGGTAGCCAAGTAAATGAGTCATAGATGGGACTGAAGGACACTATGAAAGGATGAAAAGGATGGAATATACAGATGTATCTGAAATATTTACAGTACTAAATTTTCTTGGCTAATGAGTTGGTATCAAGCAGAAATGCATCCAAAGCCCACCAAGTAATGGTTGTCAGGAGGTGCTTCAGAAAGGTTTGACTTATGGGATGGACTGCAAGCAGGCTTACAAAGGACACAATGAAATGCTATGCTAAGCAATTACCATAAGATACCCGGCACTTTGAAAGTAGTAGTGACAAGGCAGATGAAGAAGCAACAGTAAAAACTATTTTGAAAATTAAAAACAGTGAGAAGTATATAACAAAAGTGAGCTAAAAGGTTAACCTGATCAAGTGTAGGCAGAATCTGACAGGACATAGTAAAAGGAAGGCTAGAAGTCATGACTGGAGACTACAAATAGTATGCAGTGAATTATCTGAAGACAAAATTAATTTATTCTCAGACTGGGCTTATGTTGGCATTAGAATGTCCAATAAACAACCTGGGCAAACATGAAGACTTCTCCATAAAGAATATGAGGAACAGGATAGTTGAAATTCAATTTATTGGAAAGGCTCACCGAGACTCTGCTACACTTGGCTGTGAGGGAGAGGTTGGTTTACTTTTTATTTGTTGTATTTTGTATTGGTTTATTGTCTTTTTATATTTTGAGTGCTGTGATTTGTTTTCTTTACCTTGTGTTTTGCTTGTGTTCTGCTTTTAACTGCATAATAAAACTTCAAAAGACACCACAGCTCTGTTTCTTGTGAGTCAGGCAGAAATTAGAACTGATTAATTAAGGATTCATACATAAGATAGAAGAGGTCACTTAAGGTTAATCATTTGTGAACTGAGGGGGTGGAGCTAGGAACTAAACCTTCTATTTAAGGGGTAAAATAAAACATTTCAGAGCTTTATTGGAAAGGCTCACCCAGACTCTGCTACACTTTGCTGTGAGGGGAAAGGTTGGTTTGCTTTTTATTTGTTGTATTGGTTTATTGCCTTTTTATATTTCGAGTGCTGTGATTTGTTTTCTTTACATTGTGTTTTGCTTGTGTTCTGCTTTTAACTGCATATTAAAACTTCAAAAGACACCACAGCTCTGTTTCTTGTGTCAGGCAGAACCCCACCCCCCGTCACTGTTGTGTTCTTAAATACCACTGTCTTTCTAGCTGCCTGTCTCTTATGTTAATTTGGCCATATATCTCATTTCCTCTCTGCTTTCAAGGGCTTGTGTGAGTAAGCACAAAATTATCATTTTGCAAAATCACTCCCCTTCAACTATTTAAATTTATTGGCCATTCTACTGTATTCCATAGTACCAGAATACAAAAGTGATCACCCCCTTTCAATCTATCTTGCCGTTTTAAAAATAGTGATTCTCCACTAAAACCTAACTTTTTAGACAGGTAAAACTTAAGTTACCTACTTTCACATCTAACTTCTCTAGTGCACACTGCAGTGTTTAGGATAAACCATTTTTTTCATCTTACCTTTAAGCATCCCTGTGACTAGCACTTGCTCTAATACCTGCTGGAAAGCACTAGGAAGCCTTAAACTGATACAAGCACTCAACTATCCTTATTAATAAGGATAAATTAATCATAGGCACTAAACGGCCTATAATTGCAAAGTACCTTGCTAAGGTAAGGGAAAACAGCTCCTGTACATTAAAAAAAAAAAGGAACCAAACCTGGCATGTCCAAGGGTCAGCTTCTGTTGATTTCTCCTGTCCACCTGGTGAATCTGGGCATACTGGGGCAATGCAGCAGTTGCCTCATGTACACAGACAACCCTCTCCTCCCAACACTACAACCTGTGAGAGATGCACTTACATAGCCAAACTGGAAGCAACGCTCTCTCCACTCAAGATTGTGCTAGACAGTCAAGAGGAGAAGGTTAACACCCGCACTACACCTCAAGCAAAACATAGCCCTTCTAAACTCACACCACCAACACCCACACATAGCAACACTAAATCCACATATGCGGAGGCCCTTAACTGTAACCTGCCCAAGCAACAAGGACCTCCGAAGCTGAAATGCAAACAAACACCAATCACAACCAAAGTGTCACATAGCTCACAACACCAGTATGCCACCCAGCAACAGCCCCTAAATGAAGACAACGTACAAAACACTTTAGTCATAGGTGACTCTATAGTCAGGAACACTGATGTCCCACTCACTAGGCTGAACAAGGAGAAAATTACAGTGAGCTGCCTGTCGGGTGCCAGGATCCGCCACATAACTTATGCGCTCAAGTCACTCCACAAGTACAAATATGACTCTGTCATTGTCCATGTTGGAGTGAATGACTTGAGACATACCTCCCTGGACTACATGAAATGAGACATGGAAGAGCTCTCGGATCATGTGGCCCAGGCAGGTACGACCCTAGCCCTGAGTAGCATCCTGCCTTCGCCCAGAATGATACCACAATATAAGGACAAAATGATTGACTTCAACAATTGGCTAAGCTTCTGGTGTCATTCAAAGGGGATCCAGTATCTGTCTGCCTGGGACGACATGATCGACAGACCACGATGCTTTGCCAGAGATGGTCTGCACCTGTCGCCCCTGGGATTCAGGTTACTGGCTAAGGCTATTGCCATCCCTATAGTGCTTTTTTTAGGCAAAGTTCAAAGGACAAAACCACCACCGTAACAGGTACAAGCATGCAAAATCTGAAGGTAATGCTACTCAATGCTAGAAGTCTAAACCTCAAAATGCACTCTCTCGAGACACTCCTAAAAATGGAGAACATGGATATCTGTGCAGTAACTGAGACCTGGTTCAAGGCTCCAGAGAGCACCCCTGCAATACCAGACTACAACTCTTACCACACTTTTCGGCTACCAAACCAGGATTGAAACACTAAAGGTGGAGGAGTGTCCATATTCACCAAGGATATTCACACCACCAGGTTAGTTGCCCAACACAATGCGTCTGAAATTCTCCAGGTGCGACTAACACTAGGTAAGACTGCAATCCAAATTGTAGCTTGCTACAGATCCCCCACCATGCCCCAAGATTCTCACTACACCTTTCTAAACATACTGGAAAATATTAATATACAACCAAACACCCTATTACTGGGTGATTTCAACTACCCTGCCATTAACTGGGAAAACTACTCGTGCACCAACACCTTTGCCCAATGGTTCTTGGAATTCATAAATTCCAATGCCCTGGATCAACTAATCCATAGTCCCACCAGGGGCTCCAATATCCTAGACCTGGTCATTACCAACATGGGAAATCTATGCTCCACACCTATGGTCACCCCCTCATTGGTCAGGTCAGACCATAACCTAATCACCCTTAACATCCACATCCCACCCCCACCCCCCAGTAAGGAAACGTCCATAAAAAACTTCTCCAAGGCCAACTTCATGCTACTCAAGTCAGAGGTTACAAACTTCATGACACCCATGCAGATGGGAACTGAAGGTTCGACTGCAGAGTCCTACACTAAGGCACTGTATGAGCACATCCACTCATGCATGAATCGTGCCATCCCAAATAGAACCAAGATGCTCTCCTCCAAAAAAGGAAGCCAATCTGGTGGTCCCCTGCCATAAACAAACTTTACAACAAAAGGAAAAAAACTGTTGCAGAAAAGAGGAAAATCCCAGGATGCAAAAAACTCCCTTACCAGCCTCAGTAAGAAGCTGAGATCCCTCATAAAATCCTCCAAAGCTAGTTACGAAAATAAAATTGCCAAAGATTCCAAAGACAACCACAAGGCATTCTATAACAATGTCAAGAATCTAAATGGCAATGCTCAGATCTGCTCTGAGCTACAACAGAATGGCATTAAATATACTGATCCCAAGGATATTGCCAGTATCCTGGCAGATAGATTCAGTGCCAACTTCACCCCCTCTCACCCCCTAAATGGCCCATCTCAATACTGGAAGATTGCCAAATTCCGGTAATAACGGCCACACAGGTAAAAAACGCACTCTCCAAAGCTAAGAATACAGCATCCATGGGACCAGATGACATCCCGGGCTGTGTACTACATGAACTACAAAATGAACTGGCACCTCACCTAAGTGTCATGTTTAATCATACCCTCACTTCAGGCTTTGTGCCCACTGAGTGGCGCACAGCTACAGTTATCCCACTCCACAAGGGGGGATCCAACCTGATCTGCAAGGCCATGGAATGTATTATCATGGAACTTATAAACGAAGACATTGGCAACCTTAAAACACTGGACCCCACCCAGTTTGGGTTTGTGAAGGGCAGATCTTGTCTCCTGAACCTTACTGACTTCTTCGAATCAGTCTCCAGAGCTGTGGACGAGGGTAAGGCAGTCCACACAGCCATTCTGGACCTCTCAAAGGCCTTTGACACCATCCCCCACTCTGTAATCATAGATAAACTTACTAAGCTGGGCATTAATCCCTACGTCAATCGTTGGGTTGCCAACTGGCTTACTGACAGAACCCACACTGTAAAAGTAGCTGACTCCAAATTCAGCTCTAGGCAAGTGGAGTACCTCAGGGTTCAGTCCTGGGACCTCTCTTGTTTGGCATCTACTTCTCTGAAGTACAGGCAACACTAAGGGACTCTGGCTAACAAAGTTTGCAGATGACTGCAAACTGGGAGCCATTATTGAATCCCCAAATTATGTGGATACTCTACAAAAGGGCCTTACAGAGACAGATGCTTGGTGCCAGAGCCATGGGCTCAAGCTCAATGCCAAGAAATGTATAGTTATCCCCTTTGGGAAAAAACATGTACCCGTGAATTATCACATGGGTGGCAGTACACTAAACACCGTAAGTGTGATGAGACTTAGGGACACAGGTGGACAGTGGTCTCACCTTCAATAACCACATTGCCACAACAGTCAGGAAATCCTTCTATGTGGCACACCTCATCACTAAGGGCTTTTCATCCAGAAAAAAGGAGGTCATTGTCCCACTGTACTCATCCCTCATTATACCCATTATAGAATACAACGCCCCATTTGGTATGTACCTCTCAAGACATCTGCAACAACTGGAAAGGCCGCAGAAATACCTCACTAAAAGATTCACAGGCCTAAAGCAGATGTCCTATGCTGACCGCCTTAAAAAACTCCAGCTATACTCTGTCACATATTGTCTACTCCGAGGCGATCTATGCTTAACATACAAGGCCATATCAAACCCAGAGCTGTTGGACATGCTACACTTAAAGAAATCCCAATCCCTCAGAGCCACACGCTCCAGGGATCTAAATCTTGTCATCACAATAAACAAAACATGCTGGAGGGATAGGTTCCTGACCCAGAGACTCCCCAGACTCTGGAATAGACTGCCCATACATGTCAAGCAGAGTGCCTCTTTGGCCCTCTTCAAAAGGAACCTTGATGATTGGATGGGAGAAAGGAAATTCACCCCGGGGATCAAGTCAGTTGCCCTGCTAGACAGGGGTCGAGGGAAGTAAATAGTGTGGGAAGAAATAGCCAGGGAATTGTTATGGCTAGGCTTGTATAGGCCCTAGGGCCGATAGCCTAGTACCAACCTATGAACCTATATGGAGATTTAACAGACATAATTAGGCTAGCTATGAATAACTGTCTGAAAGGTGAAATGTTAAAGAATCTTAAAAACCCAAAGAGAAGAGCTATGAAGTAGATAGATAAAGTGCAAACTACAAGAGTAAAGTGATTCAACTGTGACATGTACAGTCAGAGGGAGAGGTACAAAGAACAGATAACTCTTCCAAAATGGTTTGAAGAAAAAACTTGTCCAAAAGATTAGGAAGAATACTGCTGCAAGAGAACTATGCCACTCAACTATGAGGTGTTAACCAGGCTATATAATGGATAATGCCAGCTATATACATCAACAAGGTAGAAAATATATGCCTGACTCAGAACTATGCCAGCTAAGCATTGAGGAATGGTCCCAGAACATAACTAAGAAAGGAAAAAAATACTGCAGGAGAAAGTATACTTGTGTGGGTAAACTACCATATCAGTAATCACTGTTGCAGTAGCCCAAGCTGCATGGGTCTTACTCCCTGCACCGGCCAGGTTCAGGGAGCTTTGGGTTCCCCCCATACTTCCCAACTGCCAGAAGCTCACTTGGAGCTCCACATAAATAGCAGTTGGAGAACAAACGCTTCAGAGCATTTTTTGCCAAAGGGAGGGAAGAGCCTGAAAACTTATGCTAGAAAACAAAGTCAGCGATAATCTGTGCACACAAAAAGGGTAAAATAATAATCACACTCTGGCAACAGTACAAAGAACATTAGAAAAAAAGTGGGGGCTGGAGGGAGGGACAGCTACTGCAATGGTGATTTATTAGAACATCTACTGTTATGGTAAGGTTACTTACACAACTGTACTATGATCAATACATGGATCACTGTTGCAGTAACCCAAGCTATATGGGTAGATTACCATCCCTTAGTCAGGAAAGAAAACGGAAGGCAGCTAATAACTAACTAGTTTGAATCTTAGTTACTGGCCTTTTCAGCTCCAGCTTTCCTAAAAGATCAAGTTTAGTCTAGCTAGTATCTGAAATGTGTGTACATATCCATAGAGTGAAGAATTCTCTCTACTTTGTTCTTTGGTTTGGGAAAAATGAATGCGAAATGAATAGTCTGGCTTAAAGTCAACTATGGACTGACTTTAGGCATAAAGGTAGTATTTGTCCTCAAAGAAACCTGTCCTTGTGAAGAATGAGGAAGGGCTGGCTCAGCATGAGAGCTTGTAATTCAGATATTCTCTTACAAGATGTCAGAGCAATGAATTAAACTGTCTTTTATGTCAAGAACCACAAATCAGTCTGATGTTTTGGTTCAAATAGAGACAAAGCAATTTTTTGAGGCACACACTTTAGATCCCAGAGGTGCAACTTGTTTTATGTGGCCAAGTATGTAAAACCCCTTTCAGAATTTAGGCATCATTAGAAAGGAGAGGAGCCAAAGGGAGAAAAGCAGAAATGTCTGACAAATGTACCTTGACAGAAGTCTATGACAGGCTATAGGACAGTAACTCTCACAAATTAATCATGAACTGGAGGCAGCCTGGCATGAAAAGGAGCAGTGTAGCCTAGATTTAAGCATAACTGTAAGACAATTTCTCTGGTTAAAGATGATTAATATCAACCTGTATGACTTCTTGATGTGTTACTGGGATTGTTAGTTCTTGTCAACCTTAGTAGACTGAATTTAGAATATATCAGACTGGTTAATAACCATAAGTTTATTATAATAATTATCCTATAGAATAATAACATACTTTGACTCATCTTGAGTGTAGGAGTTATAATAATCTCATGGATAGAAAGGGGTTCGGGTTCATGGTTCAGGTTTTGATACTACAATGTTTCCTATGTTTTTTTTTTACTTGCCTAAGTATATTAGTCAAACTAAAAGGAAACTGAAACATTTTTTTTATTCACAACTGTACACAAACAATAACTTTTATACAGTATTCTGCCTATTGGAATACAAGTTCAATTAAATCTACATATAGCAGTATTTAAATATGAAAGTGATCTCAATTAATATTAAAGGGTTGAATAATAAATGTAAGAGACTAAGTTTATTTAAATATATTAAAAGTATAAACCCACAACTGATATTTCTGCAAGAGACACATTTATTAACTGAAGACCTTAATTTACTCAGCTTCAGTGGTTATACAGTATTAACAAGTTCATCACATAAGAAAAAAAAAAAACAAGAGGGGTAATGTTTTTATGAAAAAATTCTATCATTATGCCAAAAATAAACTCAAGATAAATCTGGGATGCTTTGTATGTCAACTATCTCAATAAATGGTAAACTGTATACTTTTATTAGATACCTGGCTTGAGTGCAAGTATAGTTAAACAACAGTTAGAAGAAGTAACCCAGCAGTCCAAAGGGAACTTGATAATAGCTAGGGATTTTAATTGTATACTAGACGATAAGACACTGACTGTATAAATACCAGAAGGAAAAGTGCAGCATCAAAAACACTAGCAGAATTTGTTGAACTATATAATCTTAAAGATGTTAATGAATATGCAGACAAAGATTCTCTGCGTTATACATTTTTTCACATAGGTATAACAGACACTCAAGAAAGGATAGAGTATATATATATATATCAAATGACCTTTCTTAGCAATGTTAAAGTAATCTCTCTTGTCCATTAACAGACCACAAAGCAATTACTTTTGAAGTAGAAGTTCATAACAAACAAAAGGTGACAATCACTAGAATACCATCCTATATAACGAATCTAAAAGAGTTTAAAGAATTTTATATAAAGTAATTACAACAATTTCTTGAATTAAACATAAATGAAGACACATTGGAAAACTATGTATGGGATGCATTGAAAGCATACACATATGGAAGAACATTAACTTGGTACAAAAATAAAAGGAAACAATAGGACAAGCAATTAATTGAACTTCGAAAGGAAATGGATGTTATTAAACTTAATATAAAAAAAGGACATAGTCAATTAACTAATGATTTAGCAAGGAAAGAATATACTCAAATATTACATCATAAAACAATGATAGAATTAAAAAAATCAAACTTATTTCTTATTCAATGAACCCAAAGAATCAAAGGAAAACAGCAAATAGAACTAAAAGTTATTAAAATGAATCAAATAAAAGAAATATATAATCTCAACATAAATAAGAAAGTCTCAGACTTAAACAGCATACTAGAAACATTTCAGTGACACTATCAAAAAATGAATACTAGCAACACAGAGATGAAATCGAAAGAAACAATTAGAAACTTCTTTCAGTCTAATGTAAACCTCAAGATACAGGAACAACAGAATAGACACATTGACAAGCAGGGGTCAATATCTATCGAACGTACTGGACCCCGAAGTGCTTTTTCTGACATCGCAGTACAGTGAAGAATGGGATATTTGCCCTTTCCTCACTGTAGAGCGATCTCGGAGTTGGAATATATATTTGGAGGGGGGTGTGGGGGGCTATGTCCCCCACAATAGGAAGTTTGAAGTCCAGTACATTCGATATTATGAGCGTTCGCAATTTGCTCATATGATATAGACCCGACAAGCAGATAATGTCTGAGGTGCAGAATCAAATTAAAAAACTGAAACCCAATAAAGCACCAGGAAATGACAACATAACACCAAAAATGTACAAGTCATTGACCAAAGAAGCTAAACAGTTATTGTTGAATGTTTTTAATCAGGTTAAACAAGGAATATTAGTTCCACCTTCTTGGAAATATAGTTTAATCTCACCTATCCTGAAAGCTGAAAAATGCTTCAGAATGTTCTTCCTATAGGCCAATTTCATTGTTAAATGTAGATTACAAAATGATTAGGACAATAAATAGAGAGAGAATTAAACATATATTACCATCATTAATTGATCACGACCAGACAGGTTTCATAAAAGATAGAAACACCTACGATAATAAGAAAAATTTTGTTTTGATAGATTATGTTGATTTAAGTAAGAGAGAGATGACTCTGGTAAGTCTAGACATCAATAGTGCCTTTGATTCAAGACTGGAATTATTTACAGGTGGTACTAGAAGAATATGTTTTTTTTACAACAATTCACATTCTTAGTTAAAACATCATATGGAAATTTTCTGTCCTATGTTAAGATTGGGTCATATCTCTCTACTTCTATAACTATTAGAAAAGGAACTAAGCAAGGATGCCCACTTTCACCTTTACTGTTTGCATTAGCAATTTAGCCTTTTGCTAACTATGGAAATAACCTAGAAATGAAAATACAATTTGCTGATGACATCCTGTTAACAATATCTGATAAAGATACATCATTAACTGAATTATTCCAAACAATGAACTTCTTTCAAACTATTTCTGGTCTTAATTATTCCAAACAATGAACTTCTTTCAAACTATTTCTGGTCTTGTATTTAATGAAATAAAAACTAAAATGTTATTAACTCAAATAAAAGGGAATTAAATAATGACTTTGTTAAGTACTTAGCGCCTGATAATAAAATTAAATACCTAGGAATCTTACTAACTAGCAACACCAGAGAAACAATAAATATTAACTATATTCATATACTAAATCAAATAAAATCATTAATGCAGAAATGGTATAAGATGTTTTATACGATGGAAGATAGGTTGTATATAATTAAATCATTTTCCCAAAATTGTTATATTATATACAGTAATTTCCATCCCTCCTACTAAGAAAACTATACAGTAATACAATAAAATAATACTGAATTTCCTTTGGTTTAACAATAAGCGTAGAATTGCGCTTAACCATTTAAAAGGTTGGGAGAAGGGTGGAATTAATCTATCAGATATAGAGATTTATTCATTTGCATCTATTACTAAAACAGTTACTCTATGGCTGAACTCAACCTATACAGCCAAATGGAAATTAATTCATATATCTATAAGTAATGTCATTAGTAACTCAGCCCATAAACAATGTAATACAAATCCAACAAAAGTCTTTTATAATGTGAAAAGAGATAACATAATATTTAATAAAATTATAAAAACAAAGTATATAACTGTTACTGAAACAATAATACTGTTTAGAAAATATATAAACATGAGCCCAAATATAAAGACATTTTTTTATATTATATCCTATAGCTTGTACACAAGAATGCATAACTACCTTATTAAAGAGCTTAAAGAAAAACTGATTTGTTGGCATCAAATACTCAATGGCAATAAATTACTCAACACTAGATCAAATCAAAAGGAAATTTGAGTTAAATAACAAACCAATACAACAAATAAGACAGTACATCACAAATAAGCTGGAATTGATGACACCAACTTTTAAAAATAATATTCCTAAGTTCAAAGATCTTGTGATACTTTTAATAAATAATACTTATAAAAGGCAAGGATATCTATCCAAAATTCATAAGACACAAAGAAACAAAGAACTATACCAATAATAGTTATCGGAATTATTATAATCAGGTTAATCAAAAGGATCCTGATAAAAATGAAAAATAAATAATCCTTTTATCACCAAGGCTTACCACTAAATCAGTTCAGTGGAAACTATATGCATGGAAATTCCTACATAGATCCTTTCTAACCCCTCAGATTAGAACTAATGTATAAGAAACATACTGATTGTTGGAGACGTAAACGCATACAAAAGCAGATTGGGAGCACATGTTTTTTTTTACTGTCATTCACTGAATAAATATTGGTTTGAAATTAATTACTTCTTTCAAACAATTTTTAATGATACTTTTCAGTTAACCAAGTCATTAGCTTTGTTTAATGTACCCAATACCACAATGCGTCTCAAAAGTAAAATATCCTTTACTGTGGACATTGTACGTAAAGCCATAACAACTTACTGGAAGAATAAAGCACCACCAACTTTTCAGGATTTCAAGAAAATTGCAGTCTTTGTGTCTCAAATGGAAGTAGCAACCATAAAGAAAAGAACTAAAGAACTGATAAGACTACATCATACATCACTTATTGGCAGAAAGTTGACAAAATATTGGACAAATCAAATTGATCTGATTAGTCAGCACAGCATTTTAATATAAATTGCATATTGTATATAGAAACGTGATGTTACATTCTGTATACTTAGGCAATTGTATAGAGTTTCTTTTGTAAATAGTTGACCAGTTGATTGTATTATTTTATGTTTCACTATTTATGGTTCAATCTACTTGAAGATATGGAAAAAAAATGTTAATAAATTCTTTGAGTAAAAGAGGATCCTGATTTGTTGACTGGCACAGACTGGAAAATCTTTTCCACTTAGATTAATAAGATTTTCTAGTGGCACATTTTCTCATTTCCTTTAGTATCTGCTGCACATCCTGAGAAAAAAGGTGCCTAAAAGGTATCAAAATTTTATCATCAAGGCAATCAGTTAATGAGTTTCCAGACTGGGATATATCAAAACTCCCACTGTCTTGTGATAGTAAATCCAACCTGCGGGAAAACACATTGTGATTGCCTTTGGTCAAATTGAAAAGGAAGAACCATTGTTGTCTTGGCAAAAAAGGGGATCACCACCACAATTTTTGAGGAGTCCTTCTGAATCTGTGTAAGAACCCTGGCTATCAGTGGAAAGGATGGAAAAGCACACAGGAATATTCCTGTCCATGAGAATGAGAAAGCATCTTCTAGGCCTGTCTAAAAGGAGTCTTGGAGCAGAATTCCTTTAGTCATCTTTTCTGAAAGGAGGCAAAACATCTACCTGAGGCATTCCCCACAGTTGGATTAATTCATGTAAGACATCAGGATTAAGTTTCCATTTATTGGGGAGGGGAAGCAGTCCTGGTACTGACGAGCTTGCGTGTAATAAGATTTTGCTCTGATGGAATGTATGAAGGCTGCAAACTGTGAATTGCTACCTCCCAGGTTTTTTTAACCAGTCATCAAAGAGGGTAAGATTTGTTTACATGCCACATTACTGTGGTGTTTGTATGTGCACATGGGTAGAGGTCCTGGGGACCAGAGATGATTCAAAGCCTTCAATGCACTGATTACTGCCAACATTTCTCTGACATTTGTTTGTTTTTGTCTGTCAACAGAATTCACATTGACATCTTTTGAAACTGCTTCCTCAAACCAGCTGTGAAGCTTTTGTAGTGACTGACTGGATGGGAGTTGGAGAGGAGAGTGGAAGAATTGGACTGCACACTATCTGGTCTACCCACCATCCAATCTCCCTCTAAACAAACCCCAGCAATGGAATGAGAGTCCAGATGGATATGAGGTACTGCTGCATTTTCCTCATGTGTAGTCTGGCAAAGGGAAGCATGACAATCATCATGTAACCTTAAATTCTAAGAAACTCTCTTGAAAATGCTTGAACTTGGCTGGAAAAACTCAGGCAGAACTGTTGAAACATCTTTACTTTGAATGCAGGAAGAAAAACTCTTCCAGGGCAGAGTCCAACAAACATCCCAGGAAAATCATTCTGTGGGAAAGGTTAACAGAAGACCTCTGCAAGTTGAGTTGACAACCAAGTTTGAGTAGAAGTTCCTGAACAGTTATTAGGGACTCTTGACAACTGGAAAAAAAATGAATTTGCAAAGATAAAACAATTTTTCAAATAAGAATAAATTTGAATGCCTTGAAGTCTGTAATGAGCAATGACTAGAGCTAGGCATTTTGTGAATACCACTGGTGTAGCAGATAGTCGAAAAGTTAAGACAGAGAACTGATTATGTAAGCCAAATGCAGCAAATCCCAAATTGCCTTTAGTGCTCAGCAATAAAAATGTGATGGATGGGCATCTTTTAGATTCAGCTTTACCATGAAAGCTAGAGGAGGGATCAGAGGTACAAGACTAAGAAGTGATAACATCCTGAACGTCTGAATCTTGACAAAAAGGTTGAGATATGACAGATCCAGTACTGGCCTCAACGATCCTTCTGGTTTTGGAACCAGAAAAAAAATCTTCAATAATAACCTTAACCTACGAGATTCAGAGGCACTGGTTCTATAACTCCTTGAGGCAGCATTTTGTGAAGAATGGTAGGAGATAGAAGAATCTGGTTCTCTGGGCAAGGGGGCATCCACTGGAAAGGAGGGATGGAGGAATTCACATTGGCATATATACCCCTGTTGGATTAAAGTACAGTTGTGTACACTTACCATAAATGTAGATGTTCGAGTGTATTCACTGTTGCAGTCATCACATTAGGATTATCAGTCTGCAGGTAGCCCTCAGCCCACTTGAATACCAGAGTCTTGGGATTTTTACGTCAGATGCTGTCACTTCTTCCATGACGTCAGGTTGTCAGGGGTATAAAACATGCAGCCAACGCCATTACATCAGTTTTTCTTGCCCCAGATGTCAGGTGCCCCCAAAATATGAAACAATTATATGGTGTGGAACGCCCCCAGCAAAAAGCAAATAAACATAGTATAAGATATGCCAAACCAAAAAGGATAGTTGAAAGCAAAGACAATTGGGGGGCTGGAGGGATGGTAACCAGGACTGCAACAGTAAATACACTCGAACATCTACATTTATGGTAAGTGTACACAACTGTACTATGTTCTTCGTGTTTCATTGTTGCAGTCATCACATTTGGGTTGATTCCCAAAGCTAAGGAAGGGTGGAGGTTAGATTAAGCATTAGGCCTGGCAATCAGGCCCTGTAGGACTGCTGTGGCAAATCCAGCTTTGGATTTAGAAAAGATAGGCAAATGGTAATGCTTGGTGTACAGCGCTCCAGGTTGCAGCTTCCAGGATGTCCCTGGTAGGGACTCCTCTGAGAAATGCAATAGAGGTAGACGTAGCCCTAGTGGAATGTGTTCATACCTCCTGTGGGGTAGGTTTTCCATGCTGCTTGTAGCAGAAATGGATGCACTGTGCTATCCATTTAGATATGGTTTACTTTGAAATGGCCTTCCCCTCTGCCCCTGCAGCAAAGCTGACTAGCAGTTCGTCAGATTTTCTGAGATGCTTAGTCCTGTCCAAATAGAATCTAAGCAGTCTGTGCACATCTAGAGAATGCATTATCCTTTCCCCTTTATTTTGAAGATTAGGGAAAAAGGTAGGCAAATGAATGGACTGGTTTAAAGCCACATTAGACACCACCTTGGGCATAAAAGATGGGTTAATCCTGAGGGAAACCCTGTCCATATGGAAGATAATGAAGGGTTCCACTGCCATAAGGGCCTGCAGTTCAGACAGACAGTCTTCTTGCTGAAGTGATGGCTAGAAGTAAAGCTGTTTTCCATGAGAAGAATTTCAACTCTGCTGTAGCAGCCGGTTCAAAGGAGGTAAGTTTTTCCAATACAAAGTTAAGGTCCCATGCTGGAGTGGAAGCTCTCCGGGGGGGGGGGGGGGGTCTTAAATTTTTGGCCCCTATAATGAACTGTTTTACCAGAGGATGAGAGAAGAGGGGTAGCTCAGTATTGTAATGAGCTGAGATGGCAGAGGCATGAATCTTAAATGAAGAGAAGGATAGGCCCTTGTGGAGCATTTGTTAAGTAATCTAGTATATGAGGTAAGCTGGGCACAGTTGTGGCCATCCCTTGAGACTGGCTCCAGGAACAGTATCTTTTCCACTTTTCTGAATAGGATTTTCTAGTACTAGGCCTCCTTGCCTCAAGAATGACATCCAGCACCTGCTTACTGAGGGTTGCTAGAGGTGAGTTCATGGGATTAGCCAGGCTGCAAGGTTCAGGGTCTGAAGCTGTGGGTGCAGAATTTGGCCCCCTTACTGGGACAGCAGGGAAGAGGTCTGAGGCAGGTGCCATGGTTGTAGCACTGTCAGACTGCGCAAAAGAGAATACCATTGCTGGCATGGTGAGTCTGGTGTAATCAGGATTGTCCTTGGTGTGTCCTGTCTGATCTTTAATAGAACCTTCAAGAGGAGAGGCAGAGGGGGAAGGCATAGACTGAGAGGCTTTCCCAGGAAAAGGACAGGGCATCCACCTTCCAAGCTTAGCTGTTGGGAGTTCTGGTGCAGTGTTAGTTCAATTGATGGTTTTGAGTGGAAGCAAACAGGTCCATGTCTAGTGTCCCCCATCTGTTCCCCAAAAGTTTGAATATTTTGGGTTCCAGCTTCCATTCGTGTGGGTCCATGAGATTTCTGCTTAAGTCATTTGCCAGTGAATTTAGTTTGCCTGGCAGGAATTGAGCTTTTAGGTGCACTTGGTTGCTCAAGGCTGTGTTCCACAGAGCCAGGGCTAGTATGCAGAGTGGGTAGGAATGTGTTCCCCCCTGTTTATGTACCACATAACTGTGGTATTGTCTGTCTTAAGCAATAGTTGTCCTGGAAGAATAAGGCCTTTGAAGGCTGTCAGAGCATTCTGTACAGCTAACATTTCATTTTGATTGATATACAGGTGCATCTGCTTTGGGTTCCATTTGCCCTGAATGCACTGCCCTGCCATGTGAGCCCTCCCATGCACAGTCTGATGTGTCTGTTGTTAGGGTTTGGGCGGCAGGGGGTAGAGTGAAAGAGAGTCCCTTGTTGTGTTTGCAGGCCTCTGCCGACCAAAGGAACTCCGCCCTTAGACACGGAATGATAGGCATTATTGTTTCCAGGTCCTGAGAATGCTGACACCGTAGACTTTTTAGATACCATTGAAGTTTCCTCATATGCAGTCTTGCATATGGAATTAACAGAATGCAAGAGGCCATGAACCCCAGAACTTGCAGTATTTTCCTTGCAAATAGGTGGGTTTTGGTGGCCAGTAGGTTGAAGTAAGTTGTCAAATAAATTTGTTTCTCTGGAGTAAGGAATGCCATCTGGGAAGTTGTGTTCAAACTTGCTCTCAGGAATACAATCTGTTGGCAGGGTACTAGGTGTGATTTCTTTTCACTGATGGTGTACCCCAGTGAAGTTAGAAGTCTCTTTACAAATGCCAGGTGCTGTAGTAGCAAGTCCTGACTTTCCGCCTGAATCAGGCAATCATCCAAGTATGGGTAAATCTGAATACATCTCTGCCTGCAAAAAGTAATGGCTGGAGCTAGGCTCTTTGTGAATACCTTGGGTGCAGTAGATAGGCCAAAGGGAAGTGCAGAGCCTGCCCTGAAGCAAAGGTATTTCCTGCAAGATTCCCTTATGGGGATGTGCAGGTAAGCTTCTTTCAAGTCTAGGGTTGCCAGCCAAGCATCCTTGGCTAGCATAGGAAGCAGCTGTTGGAGAGTTAGCGTTTTGAATTTTGGAATCACCAGAAAGGTATTGAGAATAGATAAATCCAGGATAGGATGCCAGGAGTTTTCTTTTCTGGGAACCAGGAACAGTCTTGAGTAAAAGCCTTGTCCCCTTTGTTCTGCTGGGACAGGTTGAATAGCCTTGATGCTGAGGAGAGAAAGTACTTGCTTTTGGGCCTCCGCCCACTGGTTTGGGGGGAGGTCTGGCCATCCACTTAGGGTTGGGAGTGAGTGGAAGTGGAATCTGTATCCTAGGGGAACAATGTTTAAAACCCATTTGTCTTGGGTAATGTATTCCCAGTTTTTTGCATGCAGGGTGAGTTTTCCTCCTAAAGGTGCAAGTACTTCAGTAAGGCTTGGGGGTGTTAAGGATAAGTCATTGTGCAAGTTTACCATAGGGGGGTGGTTTACTACTCCCTCTTTTGGATGTGGGAGCACCCCACTGCTTAGATCTGTGCATAACTTGAGACTGAAGTCTTGGGGGTCTGATGCCCCTGGGTTTGGACTGAGAAGGCCTGGAAGGGACTGAAAAGGACCAGTTCTTTGAAGGCCAATGCCTACTGAATCTAGGTGGCTGTACTTGTAAAAAATCTTTAACAGTTTGCATAGACTTAGCTTTCTCCTCCATCCTTTTGAGAACAACTTCTGCTTTATTGCCAAATAGGTGCTCTTGGTTTAAGGGTGCATCCAGTAATTTTGCTTTGACATGATCTGGCAAGTTTTGTTCCTTAAGCCAAGCATGCCTTCTAAGAACAGACCCAGTGACAGCAGCCCTACAAGATGCTTCTAAAGCATCAAAACCACATTGCAAAGTATGTTTACCAACTTGGTCAGCAGAATACATTAACTCTTGTACACTTTGTGTTCTGCACAGTCAGGACTCAACATCATTTTCTGTTTAATTAGCCCCATAACATGCTGCTGATACTTTAACATATGAAACTGGCAATTTAAAGTCCTAATGGCTAGAGTAGCAGCGGTGTACACCTTCTTACCCCATCTGTCTAAAGCCCTAGAATCCCTGTCAGAAGGGGTAGGATTCTTGGCAGTAGTAGCCGTAATGCCTTTTGGTCCTTGGGAAATGGTCTCTAGATCCGCAGTAGGATTCTTGAAAAGGAATTTGTGAGAGTCAGGTACTCTGTAGTACCTGTCAGGTTTCCTGGGAGCTGGAGGCAAAGTATCCGGGGTAAGGCTGGATTCCAAGAAGACATCATCTACAATCTCCAGAACAGGATGGATAGCTAGAGGCCTGTAGTTAGGCAGGTTTAAAAATTCCCGGAGTCTCTTTATGGACTGAGAGTAGTCCTGGCTTTCCCAGTGAAAATGCTCCCTAAAGGTATGCAGGGTTTCAACAAAAGAAAAATCTTCTGGAGGGGAAGCAGAGGGAATGGAATCCTCTGCATCAGAATCCTCATAGGTAGATAAGGGTGTGTGTCCTGGTAGTAAGAAGGAACAGAAATATCAGATTCCTGATCAGAAGGAAAATCAGTTCTAGGTATCTGAGGGGGAAGGCTGGCTTCCCCTACTTAAGGTAATAAGGTCTTCAGCCATTCTAATCATTTGTTTTTGAGGCCTGAGAATGCACTTTGGTCATCGGTTTCCTAGGTGTAGTGTGAACTTTAGGCCTGAGAAGTTCAGTATTTTTGGCTTTAAACTAAGTAGTCGGTTTAATATGGAAATCAGTAGGCCTGAATACACCCTCAGAAGCTGGTGCCTGCACAGCGGCTCTGGACCCATCCAAGGTAGAGACATCCGCAGGTTCCATAGTCGAAGCATCTCGCGGCATACCACACTCAGAATGGGTCTCAGTACAGGCCTGCAAATCTGTAAAAGTGGGTATCAGGGGCTGCGAAAGCGCCTCACTGAGTACCAGCGGACTGGCAACTAGGTTAATGGTAGCATCGTCGGCGGTTTTGGACCTATGCAGTCTGTTTTGTCTTTATCCTTACTTTTTTTCAGAAGATCGGTAGTTGGATGGCTTAAGGATGCCATTTCTGAGTACAGAGATTGAGATCGAAAGTATTTAGCTACAAAAATTGCCTGATGGATAGTTCGGGTGTTGAACAAGGCACAAAACAGACACCGAGGGACGTCGTGGTTTTGGTCTAAACAGGTGACACAGTAAGAATGAAAATCTCTATGAGGTATTTGCTTTCCGCAGGCAAGACAATTAATTTTTTCTGACATTGGTTAGAGCAAGAAAAAAGGATCCCCAATGGGGTACTTATCTTTTAGAAGACTTCAGGTCTGAAACTCGAAAACAAAAATTTCAGGAGTCGGCCAACCGGCACTTGCGAACTGCTTTTGCTTTGGGCACCGCACGGCAAAAAAGACTGACGTAATGGTGTCGGTTGCATGTTTTATACCCCTGATGAACTGACGTCATGGAAGAAGCGACAGCATCCGACGCAGAAATCCCAAGACTCTGGTATTCAGGCTGGCTAAGGGCTACCTGCAGGCAGATAACCCAAATGTGATGACTGCAACAGTGAAACATGAAGAACAACTTCAGAACACAACTTTCTGAAACTATACAATTCCAAAATGGAAGATGAAGTGGTAGAGGCATAGAAGGGTTACCAGGATAGGATGGAGGGGTCTTGAACAGACATACAGTCATGCTGACTGGGGGACTGTCCTTGATTTTTCGAGGCCTTTCCATCGTTTCTTAAAACCTTGACTGTTGGCTCCTTGCTACTTGAACTGCTTATTGTAAAATGGAGTTGAGGCAGAGGAAACACTTATTTGGTCTGAAAAAGGAAGTGGGGAAAATCTTACGTCATTTGTTGACTTAGTTTTCCCCTTATATCATAATTCTTAAGCACCTTAGTGGCAGAAGGGCAAAACAGTCTCTATCTAAAGGAGAATTTAAAAATTGAGACGTAATAACATCAAGATAACTTAGAGTGAAGCTAAGCTCCTCAGAACTGAACCAGAAACTCTAGATGAAAAGTCAGCAACATTGTAAGTACACTTTAAAATATTCTTAGTTTCCTGAGAAACAGCTGTCACAGAACATTTAATGAATTCTTTACATCAGAAGAGGATAGATTAACCATTAACTTCTACATATTCTCAAAGATAAAAGCAAAACTTTGCCATATGAGCTTAACAGTTTAAAATCCTGAAAAGTCTAAGTACTAGAAGAATACATTTTCTTCTCCAATTTATCCACTCTTTTCCTCAGTCTTTGTCAGGAGAACTGTGAAAGGAGTTAGCAGGAGCAGATTTAGAATGAGACAGAACTACTGGATCTGCTTCAGGGTTAGAAGGTACGTGCATGTCTGGGTCACCTTGTATAACCTAACAAGACTTCTTGTATGCAAAAGGCTGACAGGTAAATTAGAAGCAGTTAGAAAAACATTCTCTAAAGCAGGCAATACATGAGGAAGAGAGGCAACCTTAGCCATCTATAGCAGTAACAAATCATAATACCTTGTCTGTACTGATCCCATTGAAAAACGTCTTTCAAGTTAGATTTCATGTCACTAAAATAAATATCTTCATCATGGAAATCTGATATTGTACTATCCACAGAATCAGAAAGTTCAGAATGAGAAGAATCTTCTGAAGTACCTGCCTCCTCCTGTAATGTCTACTCTTTTGATTGAAGCATCCAGACAGAAAAAGAGGGAAACTTTTTTCCTTTCCTTACCTGAAGATTCAATAGACTCAAAGTAAATCTGACTAGGTCCATGGAAACAGAAACAGGAAATTGGAAACAGGAAATTTTTCTCAAGCACATGCTCCCTAAAAAAGTCGAACCCTTAGATAAAATGGACTCAGCTTCTGCCTCCTTACCCTAGACAAATGAGGACAATTCATCTGTCCCTTTAGCTTACACTAAGGAAAATTGCTTTCCCTTGCCCACCAAGGGCAGCCCTACAGCTGGACAGGATGTGGCTATCCTCAGGTCTTTTTGTGGCTTGGAAGGCTATATCAAAATGACTTGGGGAAACGGGTGGTTTGAAGAACAATAAGTGGCCACAATAGAACCACCACCAGTGGCTTGATGCAAATTTGGAGCTGGTTAAGAAACTCAAGTTTCTTATTTTTACAAACAGGTGGAGGTGTAACTGTAGCTTGAAGGCTGCTCCTTCGGTAAGCTGAAAAAAGGGGTGAGGATAGTGGGTAGCAGAGCCTATACTAGACAGTAAAATGACATGGTTCTGAGGTAAGTACATCACTGACAGCTTCCCTCAAGCACAATATATTTTCCTAAACAAACAAATTTTAATACACTAAAATTTTAGTCAAAATACAAACTTTTCTTCACATAAAGTTTATACAAGCATCCACATAAGGTTAGGCTTTTGAAGATCCTCACAGATCATTAGCCAGGTAAAGTACCTATGAACCTAATCAGGTTAGGTACCTGTTGTGATAGCTGGTACCATTGATGCAGTAGTATAGGTTAAGGTCTCCATTTGCTTTGCCACTGGTTCCATGTAGGTGAAGGAGTTTGAAGAGTGCTGGGTCATTCAGAGATGGAAGGCTAAACTTGTATCACCCCTCAAGAACCTACACAAGACTGAGCAGAGGTATATGGCTTTTTTGTTTATCAGAGTAGATAGGATACTAAGACCAGAGATCTTTCTGGTGAAGAAACACAGGTCAGTCATTGGTCAAAGTGCTTAGTGAGTATATACAAAAGAACCATTACATTTAATGATGGGCCTAATGAGGGAAGAATAAAGTGGGAAAATAACTTCCCTAGGCCTTTAAAAAAGTACAAAGTTGGATCAGTTGTGCAAGGTAGAAGAATTTTCTTACCTCAACAGAGATATAATGGACAAACATGGCATGGGAGGATGGCTGTGAGAAGCCATTGCCACGTCATGCATTACACGGGGAGGGGCTCTGACTCCAACTCAGCAGGAGCACTAGGTGCTTCACTCTATGGAGTTTAGGTCTAGAGAACATAAGTGGCTGAGTGCATTCAAACTGCTAGCACATGGGAATTTAACATGTGGTGACATGCTCCATCTCATAAAATGGCTATAGTACAGTGTGAAAGAGCCAACAAGGGGGTGCTGCTTCCCAGGGGAGAGGGTACGTCATCCCACAGGAACAGCAAGCTGGCTCACTCCCCACCACCTGACTCTCACAATGAAACAGATGAGCTGAGTGGGTTCACTGGGCAGGATCACAGTAACTTGATTGAGGGGTAAGAGTGCTATCTGTGGATGGAAGTGACTGATCTTGTTTTCATTTGGTCAGATTTGGCAAACATTATTCAAGCTTTGTAGAACTTGTGCTTTTGTAAGAAGCAAGCTAAAATAATTTACTGTAAGTTTGGTTAAGACAATCCGATATCAGAGGTATACACAGCCATACAAGTGACTGCAAATGGTAGGTGGATTCATGGGTGCATGTAATCTAGCACCTAATTTAAATATATCACAGGTTACTTTGTTTTATTTCATTTGTGTATGTGGGGGGGTTATAACATATTAGTGTGGCAACTGCTATCTAATCATTCACTTGATCACATACAGATATCTAACGTAAACACAGTCAACAATATAACATTATTCAGTTGTATAAGCATGTGTGTGCGATTCTCTGAGTGTTTGTGCGGGTGTGCTTGTGGGCCTTGCCTCTTTGGGGAGCAGAGTTCCCATGGGTTGTTGAATGCCTTATTACTGCACCAAATATTTGCTACGATAATAACACTTTGTTTTGATTATTTAGATGTGGGTGTTTGTTTTTCTCAGTTTACTTTCTGTAATCTGCCTTAGTAGATGTGGCTTGCATGCTTATAAATGTATCCCCTGAATTATTGTGTAGAACTTGTGGTCAGTATGTGGAGAACAGTATTTTTTTTGTTTGTTTGTTTATGGAGTTCTCATTACATTAAAAGTTTAAAGCATATATAGAATTCTGTTGAATACAAATGTATATAGAGTTTGTTGAATACACACAGTTTGTATCTGCAGTTCGTCCCTCCATAGTGTTATGAGTGATAGCAGTACTGTACATTACATGATGAGAAAGTTCTTCATGACTCTATACATTGACTAATTGCTACCTAATCACTTTTTGTATGTGAGGGCATTATAAAGAACTCTAGTACTTTTGCTGTAATGGTTAATATGTTTACAACTGTTGGAGGCACAGGGTTTGAGTTACTAAACACTTTCTGCAAAAAGATATGAAAAATATGAAATATTTAACATATTTGCTTTAACAAAGCAAGACATGGAGTACAGTTATGTCAGGTTAGGCCTGCTTAGAGAAGCAGTGTGTGTTAGAAATGAATGATACTAAACACTCTTGGTTAAAAAGTAGCCAGATATACAAGTATTTATTTGGTGTACACTGTGTTAATATTATTGCTGCTCTAACATCCAGACTAGTACCTGTTGAACGATAAGGTGTGTTTTGGAAAGCAAGGTGGTATCTGCAAGCTGACAAGAAATGGTAGTTATCCAGTGAAAACATCACTACAGGATATACAAGGCTTGGCTTACTGAAGACTGCAGATGATTATAAAATATTATGGAATGTTTCACGCATTGTATGTAATAATACATTAGAAATGAACTGTAATACTGTCAAGTCAGGTGCCATACAAGTAGTGGGCTTTAGAAAGCTAATTATGGTAAATGCACTTGGGCAAGAAACAAAGCAAAAACATAAGTATTTGAGGTATACTGTGTTAACATTAACATTCTAATCTTAGCACTAATATCTCACAAAAAGTGAGGTTGTGTTAGGAAACAAGGTAACATCTGCATGCTGGCAGGATATGGTACATTCCCCCAGCACAGCTCTCAACCTAGAAACATCAAAAATCTGGACAAGGCCCATGAAAAATAGGTACAAATCTGTATGCTGATTAACATATAATTTGCATACATAATTACACAATCCCACCCACTCCAATGGAATTGTGGGATACCAAATTTCAAACGCAAACTGAAGAACAGACAATCAAAATATGGCACCACTGACCCCCTGCAGCCATTCCAATGTCCCATTACTTGGCAATTTCGCCCCATTTACCATAAACACTAATGTGTGCATACTGTTTTACTTCTACAATGATTATTTGGATTTTATTTTGAGATCTGCTAAACAAAGCAATACTTTCTCAATGAAAACAGACTTGGCATTAAAACTTCTCTGCCCTTGAAACTCATTCATTGAAATAGCATTGAAACCCACACCACATCCAAAGAAAATGCATATGGCCAGTGGTGGATAACGATTACCTTTGGGCCGTTTTCAAATCATTAGCCCCTTGCACACAAAACGAAACGTATAGGTGTTCTTTTCTTTGATACACCTTCCTGACTTTATTAAGTTATATTACTTGTATAATACAACATACTTATTAGAGTGCATTTTAAATTTATTGTCTGAACATTTTTCCAGTAGGCTGTTCTGTAGGCAATGAAACAAAACGCATGAACCAATAATGACAAAACTGCCCAATTCAGAACATTTCCATCATAAAAGTCTACTTTCACACTATAAATAGAATAACAGCAGTGCACAGCTTCTCACACTTATTTTCAAGTTCAGTTTTTTTTTGGGGGGGGGGGGGCAAAAGGTCAGAAACCAGGGACAAATTTTAAACATTGCTTGTATAACTTTGGAAAGTTGCTAGAATAAAATGTTGTGTTACCACCATGCATTTCACTAGCAAGTATTGAACCCAGGACCCTATGCACTACAGTCAGAGCAACATACCACTATGCCAGATCAGCAGTTTCCTAAAAAATAGGAAGACTGAAATGTAATGGCTATCATTTAGTAAATTCAGTCCTCACTTCTCACCACAGCTCTCAACCTCTTAGCACAAAATACCTGGACAAAGCCAATATGGGGGAATACAAATTCAGTTCTCACTTCTCACTCACCATAGCTCTCAACTCTTAGCACAAAAAACCTGGACAAACAACAAAGCCAATAATGGGATAATACAAATTCTGTTCTCACTTCCCACCATAGCTCTTCTCAACTCTTAGCACAACAAATCTGGACAAAGCTCAGAAATGATGGTGGCTACGGACTTTAGGCTCTTTTTACAGGGTTTGAGCCTGACATACCTCTAGCCACCAGGTGTATTACATAGGACACACACACAGTTAATCCATAGCTGGGGCTGCCTGCATTTGTAATCCAAAACGAGCATCCAAATCAAATGGAGTGCTGCTGTTAATTTCCCTCGCTCACTGCCCACGGCCTGCTTTTGATACCAACACTAGTATACAGCCCATATTCTAACAAACAGCTTTTGTATTTTGCACTTTTTTTGTAACTTGTACTGTTTCTCATATATTGTAAATCATATAAGGTATTATCTGAGTACAGGATTTGAAAGAAAAATTCTCAGTGAGTGAGTGTTTTCTTGTCTGAAAGACTTCAGGATGCAAGGGGATTAATTAGCCTCTGCAGCTCAGTAGTGAATTTGTTAAGATGGAATTAGACAATTAAATGGGTATTCATAAATCAACCCCCCTATGACTGGCCTATCTCTCCCTAAAAAAAGGGAGGTAAGGCCTAAGGGTGGGCACTGGCAAGGCGTAAAGTGCTGCATGGACCAGTTGCCTTGTTCATTCTATGAACTGCAACACATCAACCCCAATTCGAAAATGGAATGATTGAAATAAAAAGGCTATTTTGAATAACGTTGCATACGCAACTATAATCTAACTTGATATGATGGAGATATAATTGTATTTTTATTGCTCTGGCATACTATGCCCTAAAAAAAAAAAAACAAATTGGAATAGCTGTAAAATGTTAGTACCAAAGGCCATGTATACTGCCCACTTAGTGACATTATTAAGTGGGACAAAGCAAAAGCACTGATATAAATTGAAAGAGGAGCAGTGTACCAAACTGTAAGGAAAGAGGAAATGTTAAACACTCCAACAGCCGCATTTATGTGATGTGTAAGGCAAAAATAAAATCAGAGATTTGAATACTTTATGAGATGGTACGTAAAATGAAAAAGTAAAGGCCTGGGTGGAAAAACAGTAGCTAGGTAAATGAGAAATATGCAGGGTGGGGAAACAGGTTAATTAGATTTATACATCAATTGTGTTTCTGCTACTTGGAAAGCAAGCAAGAGTATGCAAACTTGCACAACAGACTGAAGGTTTAGTTTAGTTAATGCCTGATTTGGTAACCATCAAAAGGGCCATCTACCTGATGAGGGAAGATATTTTTTTTTAATAAAGGCACACAGTTACTTTGAGTCTTTTGTGTGTGTGGGTATGTGTGTTTGAGGGGGTTAGGAAGGAATAATTAATATTAGGAAAAGTATTACAATGTATAAATATGTGACCATCAGACTCACTTTTTTAATTTTCTACATGTGAGCTAATGCTGTCTCTCTCTTTTCAATGCCAATTTCCTATCTTTTTCGACAGTCATGCCTGACTGTCACAGGTCTTCTCTCACACAAGCCATCCATCTCTTTGCTGGATATCCTTATTTCCTGTGGCTTTCTTCCTATCTGTCCCAAATCATCTTCACCAGATTGTCTTCTGCTTTCCTGCACATGTACCTGAACCACTGTACCACTGAAATATGTTCTCCTTGATCTTCTGCACTCAGAGCTATCTGGGCTTCTATTCTGATATCCTAATTTCTTTTTCTGTCCCACACTGTGCATTCTGCAACTCATTTCAGGCACTTGATCTCCATCACCTCTAACTTCCTCAACTGCTCTGACTCCACTGCCCGGCTTTCTGTACCATACAGTAGTAGTGGTCACACCACTGTTTTGTGCACCTTACTTTTCAGCTTCTCTCTCATTCTTCTGTGGTATACTGCCTCTGATACTCTGTGCCAGTTGGATGCAGCCCCCCCAATTCTAGCTTTGACCTCCTCATTCAGACTTCCCTTCTTGTCAAGCACACTTCCCAGTTACTTTAAAGCTGTTAACCTGTTCTACTATTTTCCCTTCTATCTCAATTCTGAGCTTCTTCTGATTTCCCCCATTTGCAGCCATTATAACTGTCTTATCTGTACTCAGCTTCATCCTATGTGCATTTAGTTTTGCAATCCATTCTCCTATCTTTTGTTAAAGTTCTTGTTCAGAATCTGCCTGTAATGGCACATCATCTGCATACAGCAACTTTGTTGATCCATCCCATTCGACCTGTTTGTTAATGTAGTCCATCACAATTATGAACAAGAGTGGGCTAAGAGTGAAACCCTAATGCACACCCACTCCCACTGGAAACCCCACTGAGAGTCCAAACACTGTACTTGTATCATTGGATCCTTGTACACAGCTTGCACTAAGTCTACCAATGTTTTTGGAACTTTGAACCATTGCAGGACTGACCAAATCAGCTTTCTTGAGATCCTGTCATATACTTTTTCCAAGTCTAGGAATGCCAGTTGGACTCTCTTTTCTTCTCTAGCTTCTTTTCAAGTACCAATCTCACTGCAAACACTGGGTTGGTTGTGCTACAGTCTGATCCGAATTTGAACTGGTCATCTCTCACCTTATGTTATACCACTGTGTGTAATTTTTCATCAATCACCTTCTCAAGAATGCAGTATGATAAAAGTCTGATGCATCTATAATGTCCACAGTTATGAATGTCACTTTTGTTTTTGCATACTAGTACTAGTATGGTTATTACCCAGTCATCTGTGTTACTCCTTTCTCTTCGTACTGCTATGAATACCCATCAGGAACCACTTCTCCACAACTCACCCAACATATTTTTAACACCTTTTTGAATGATCACTTACGATATAGGCAAACTTACATTTATATAAAAGCAATCAATCCATATTAACAAGTTTAAATTTACAACTACTATATATCTCATATATTGTTATATATCATACAATCTAAGCAACATTATATAAATTATTCAAGGACAGCTTTCTCCTAAACCTCATTCCTCCTCCAAACCATTTGTCTGCATGAATTGTTCCAAAATTGTCCATTTTTTAAACAAGAAACATCTTCATTAAGTTATCACTTATGACATAAATAATCATACATTTATATAAATAAAGACAAACCATATTGACATATTTTGTTACAAACATTATATGTCACTTATAATCTATTCGGTCATTGTCAGTCAAACATTAAGTAGCTCATTGCCTTCTTTTAAACTTCACCCCCCCAAAAAAATACTTTGCATGTATTGTTTCCACAATTCCCAACTTTTCTATGTAATTTGCTCCTACCCTTTTTCTAAAATTCCCATTTCCAGTTGTTTCATCTCTGTTACTACATTCACTAATTATAGCACGGTTGGTTTAGACTTTGATTTCTAGTAATTGCTTTTTGGCAGCTACCAGAACTGGACTCAGCAAGGCCTTACTATGTCTAGGCAATTCTGATTCTGTGTCACAACTAAAAAATATCATTTCCTTAAGTTATACCAATTTGCTCGCCCAGTATTTCTGATAGAGTAGTCTGCAGGGAATATTTAAAATCTCCCACCTCATTACATTCCTAAAATATATATTCCGAATTACCTCTTTCTTCCCCCATCACACCTCTAGCATTTGTTACCTACCTGAGGAAAAATTCTTTGGAGTGTACCTGGGGTATAAAAATACTTATGTAAACACTTCAAGCAAATATCCTAAATCGTCTAGACTTTATTGCATATTTGGGAGTTATACATATATCCCCATTGTTTCTTTGTGAACTGCTTATCCAATCTCTCTCCCAATCCTTTCTAATCTCCTCTGATAGATTCTTATAGCTATCCTGGATTATTTTATATCCTTTAATAATTATCCCTTAACAGCAACTTCTACCAGTGCTGGTCTTTCAGTTAGGATCTCCCTATTCTCTTTGTCTATACTCTGATATCAACCCTTGACAGGGAAGACAATCTCTAGCCTGCAGTCCAAACAAATTATTGGCATGTTCCCATTCTATTACCTTCCTTTTTCTAATTATTTGCTCCAAATACCTTGGTTCCTTTACCAGTTTTCTCTAGTAAAATCCAGTGCCCTCTTGCCTATTGTCTGTATCCCTAATTGCAGTCACCCCTATCGGCAGAATCTCATAGGTTCATTGGATGATACTAGGCTACTGGTCTGGTGGCCCTTATAAGCCTAGCTAATAATTTTGCCCATGATCCCTCAAATTCAGCACCTGTTTCCCCTGTCCAGCAGGGGCACAGGTGGGATCCCAGGAGCATATTTTCCATTTTCCATCCAGTCATCCAGGTTCCTCTTAAAGAGAGCTAGAGAGGTACTCTGCTGGACATGGAGATGGAGTCTATTCTACAGATGGGGGAGTCTTTGGGACACAAATCTAGCCTGCCAACAAGTTCTATTACTGTCGCAGTCTAGGTTAAGGCCTTGTGTGTGGGTTGCGTGAGTGGAGTTTGACTTATGGATATGTAGCAACTCCATCAAGGCTGGGTCCGAGATGGCCTTGTATGCCAGACACGTCACCTATGAGCAGTCTGTACAAGACTGAATAGAGGGACAGGGCTTTTAGCCTATCTGTATAGGACAGGTGTTTGAGACTCTGGATTTTCCAGGTCAGGAACCTCTGTGGTCTCTCCAGCTACTGCATGTGCTTGGCATGGTACATGCCGAAGGGTTATTGCACTCAATAATGGGTCTGATAAGGGAGGAGTGCAGGGATGTTATGACCTCCTTGTTCTTGGATGAAATGCCCTTATTTATGAGGTGGGCCATGCAGAAAGCCTTCCGTACAACGGAGGCAATGTGGTGGTCAAAAGTCAGGCTGCTATCAACCTGGGTGCCCAGGTCCCTCACAACTGATTGCATGCTTAGTATGTTGATATTAATGTGATAATTAGTGGGGATGCCATTTTCCAAAAGGGGATAATGATGCACTTATTTGCATTTAGGTCGAGGCCATGCTTCTGACACCAGTCATTAGTTTGGGTAAGGCCCTCTTGTTGGATGTTCACATCATATATCCTTTATTCATTCCCCTGTTTGCTCAGTTCTTGGAATATGTTCTGCTACTTTATGAATATAATATTCTGTATTACTCCTTCTGTATTATTATAATGCTGAAGGAGTTCATTGAATATATGAACTCCACCACCTCATTCTTTAGTTTCACTTATGAATGCTCCTTAATAAGTGCCAATTTCTTGGATGTCACTATTATCAAGGATAACGACGGTAATATAACCACGACTTTATATAGAAAATTATGTTGGAGAAATAGTATTCTACATTATGACAGTCAACATCCACGCTATGTGTTTCGTAACATCGTGAAAGGTCAGATGACCAGAATACTTAGAATATGTAGTAATGAGCTAGATGCCATGAAACTAATAGAGTATCAAAAGCAGTATTTTATAGACAGAGGCTATCCTGCTGAATTAGTTAATGGTGTAATGGATACCCTCCTTGGAACATCTACACATGCAACAAGGGTAGGCTATGTTCATCATAGGAGAGAGAATGGTAAAGGTGTAGTATATGGAATTAAATATACTAATGATGTTGAGCAATTAATTAGGATCATTAGGGGAAATTGGAAGATACTGCTTTCAGATCCTGTCCTTTTACAGTTAGTAGGGAAGAAACCCATTTTTAGGTTTTCTAACTGTTTAAATATAAAAAGGCTACTTTGTAAAGAAAGATTAGATATAGTCCCTATTGACATAAGGGCAAACCTTAAAACAGGCACTTATGCATGTGGCAGGTGTTCATCATGTAAATATATCAGGAAAATCCAAGGTTTCAACATATCAGGCATCAACATGGATTTTAAACCTACTTTTTATGCCACTTGCAACACACAGAATGTCATCTATCTTGCAGTCTGCAATCAGTGTGATGCATATTATGTAGGGATGACATCGCGTCGACTTAGGGATCGTATTTATAATCATGTCTACGACATCAAGAAAACCAACCTTACCAATGCCTTAGCCACGCACTGTCATGACAGACCCCAACATAGTTTTAGTTTTCTGGTCCTGCAGGTGGTGAACGCAAATAAGAGAGAAGGAGACCATATAGGCACTATTGAGATGTTTGAACTGAGATGGATACTTAGAATGAAAGCACACATTCCACCCGGGCTCAATACAGTGGTCAGCATTCGTCCTGCCCTTTTAGGTTCGTCTTGATTCATGGCCATGCATTTATACTGTTCTAGTTTCCATTTCCATCTGCTTTACATACCCTGCATATAGGCTATTATATAGTGTTTGTTATTTGTCTGACACACTACATTTAGTATTTGTAGTGTTTAAATGTACTATAAGCACTCCTTGGTGCTTTAATTTTGACCAAGGTGTGTATGCCACTATAAATATTTTACATCTTGAATTCCTGGTATTCGTTGTTAAATTTATGCAGCTGATTAGCATGTCATCTGCATGATATACTCAACACGAAGTTGGTTTATAATATCTTTGTGTGGCACTTTTGATAATGAAATGACATATATTTGATATTATCTGCGGCAGTGGATCAATTATAAAATAGCTGAAATTCTGTATCTCGATATTGTTTAATCAATAATGTTTGACTTATGCAATATGAGAATAGTCAAGCATACAGATAAGTAAATATGAATAAGTATGCTTCAGCTATCATATCTGGATGTGATGCATTTATAGCGTCCCTTTGAATCGCAATGTTATTATATGTCTTAATGTGTAATGACTAGTGATAGGCGGTTGATATTAGGCAAGTATGATCAGAGATCTATGGTCTCTCAGATAATTCTGAACATAATTATGTGAACAGCAAAATGTTTCAGTTTAATGGTTTGTTTCTATGAATTAGAATCTTTTCACTTGGTTAATATAATATAATAATTTTTTGTTAACCAGAATGTATTTTTAAAAAAGGACAGATAGGATGTTAACAGCGAAATGTTTTAATTTAATCGTCTGTGCTTTCATCAACTAGAATTCATATATTTGGCTAATATAATTTCTGGACAATCACAATATGTTTTTAAAAAGGATAAAAAGGACAAATACGCAAAGATATTGCTAGCAATGTTATATATTTGCCTATGTCAAATTGACTCTGGCAATTGTTATGCTAGATCGATTACAGAGCATAGTATGAAACATCTTGTGTATGGACCTGTTAATAGTAAATGGAATGTTTAAATATCTTTTAAGAATATGTTGGTCTATTAATCATACGATTGTCTCCAGATGCGTTCTATGGTAATGCTCTGTTGATATATGTTCTTGGGAATGCATCTTGATGAGTGAATATTTGTGCCTTAATATGGTTTTAAAAAAGCTGGGTATGAAAAAGTTTTATACTAAACAGAATTATGAATCTGTCTTTTTAAAATGTGGAATGACCTTTGTTTTAATCAAATGATTATTGGCTGGCTAATTACTTAATTGATACTGATCTTTTGTATATAAATGGCAAGAGTTTTTTGTGTAATTTGTAACCTGATGAAGCGCACCTGTGTGTGCGTGAAAGCGCTCGTTCCATAATAAAATCGTTTTATTTGTTCATGGTGGTTCCTGGCAATTTTATTCATCTTCTTAGAATATGTTCTGCTACTTTATGAATATAATATTCTGTATGGTTATTATTCTCCTTAAGGATTGGCATCTAAAATTCCAATCTCCTCCTCTCCAAATTAAAAATACATCATCAACAAACCTTTTAAATAATAGTATATTCCCCAAATAAAACACTTTCCAAAATATTGATAGTTTTTTTCAAGTAGGGGTTATAAAACAAGGATGTTTAAGTGTTTTAACTGTAATTTTTGTGATTACTTGTATACAGGTCTGGAAATGACTATGATAAATAATTTTAATATTAGTATTAAGGGTTGCTATATATGTAAATCTAGATTTGTGGTATACTTAGTGAAGTGTATGTCATGTTCTGCATTTTATATAGGTGGAACATCTAGAGAACTATACAAACATATGTATGAACATAAACATGCTGTAATTATTGGTGATGAAAAAATGCTTTAGATAAGCATTAAAAAAGAGGGAGTTGTAAAGTTAATTTTAAATGTCTTGTATTAGATGAAATAAAGGTATATGATAAGCTTTTTAATGCTGAAGATGAACTAAGATGGAGAGAATACTCTTGGCAAATAAAGCTGAATGCTTGCCATCCACCTGGAGTTAACAACAGGGAATATTTTGTTGCCTTTGTAAAAAAGAAAAGGTTAAAACACTAATGATTTTAGTCATGCAACTTTCTCGGCAGGTCATGTGATGATTTACACAATGTCATGTGGTGGTTTTGTGTTTTAAAAAGCTGGGATAAAGAAATGTATATCAGTTTGAAAAAGTCTTGTATGGATGAAAGCGCTTACTGGTGGTGTGCTCTTTATTGTGCCTTTTGTTTTTGTTTTATATCTGCAAATAAAGGCAGCTTATCTTCACCACCATACCAATTATATCCTTGAATTTCGGTATCTCTTCTTTGTTATTTCCCTTATATTTAGAACCATTGACAAAGGGGAAACAGACAACCCCTGCTTGGTTGCTCTGCTCAAACAGAACTTATCAGAGATGACTCTACCCACTTTAATTTTCACTCCCCATCCCTCATAAATCCTCCGAATCAGCCTTATAATTTTATCAGGGAATGCAAATGCTTCCATTGCCCTACTCATAAAATCCCATCTTACTCTGTTGAATGCTTTCTTTGCATCAAAACCCACCAACAACAGTGGTATTTTCTTACATTCTGCTTCCCTCTGGGTCATCACTGTTCTATTAATGTTGTCAAATGTTTGCCTACCCTCCACAAAATCACATGGATCCATATTTAGCAATTTTGGCATCAACTTTGCAATGTATTTAGCTGTTATAGACAAACACTTTATAATCATGGCTTACAATTGAAATGGACATATATGAAGCTGGACTTAAAGGGTCCTTACCATCTTTAGGTATTACGGCCACCACCACTTTCTTCCAGGGCATCGGTGCTTCTCTTCCTTTTAAAATATTGTTAAACAACCTTCCAGATCTTTTTCAGTTCCTTCCCTCCAAGCTTCCACAGGAATACCATCTATGCCTGGTGATTACCCTGTAGATTTGTTATACGTCACCATTTTTATCTCATCTCCTCCTAGTCTGTCAGTAATTGAGCCTCAACTACCTCTAACCTTGGCATATTTAATTCTTCCATAAATTTTTCCATTTGTACCTTTTCCTGAATTCCATATTTCTCAGCTTTACACAGATTTTCATAAAATTTCCAAAATACTTCTAGTACCACTACAGGATCTCTAGTTATCTTCCTTGTTATAGGCTCCCTAAGTCTGCCAGCAATCCTTTCTACTTTCTGTTGCCTGAGTCATTATGCAATTTTTTTTTCTGCTCTGGAGTTTTCAAAAAACAGTTGCTCAATAGCAATCTTTCTAACCTCACACATATTATCCTGGTACTCCCTTATTTTCTCTTCAGCACTCTGCAATTGTGCCTCTTCTTGTTCTGTGAGATTCCCCTTATTCTGTAATACTTTAACCTTTGTCATCCTTCTAAATAATTCTTGTTACTTAACCATCTCTCTTTTTCTTTTATTTCTACCCTTTTTTTTAAATTCCACTTTCATTTTATCCTACTTACTAGGTACAACTTCAGGCGTACTCTCTTTCTTCCCTAATAACTCCCAGATAAATTCTACTACCCATTCCTTAAATTCCTCTCTTTTAACTGGTAGGTTGGGAAGTGCTAGTTTCTCAGCTTTACTTCATTAACCTGCATTTTTACTTTTAGTAATTATTGACACATGATCTGAAATAGTTATTGGATGTGTATCAGTTCTCAAGTAAATGCACCTGATCCTGTGAAATATAATTTCTGTCTAGTCTAGCCCAGTTACTGTACCTAGGGGGATATGTAAATTCTCTCAGAGTTCCTACTACTGAATTCACTTCTTCCAAATGAAATATTTTCATAAACTTCTTCAGAAGTCCATCTTCTTTTGTTTTATTTTTCCTTCTAGCCCCCCAGATACAGCCTCATTGTTGCAAATCAAAATTCCAGTCCCCACCTATAAGTAATATTCCCTTCTGAAAGCTGATAATTTCTCCCGAATTTTTAAGCTCCATAATAAGAGTTTTAGGTGGAATATAAACACGTCAGAGTAATCATCTCTTGCCAGTGGCCCCTTACTACAACACATCTACCATTATTATCTTTTCAGTTTCCTATTCAGTTACTATTAGAGCTACTATAGCAATTAATATAAGTACTTCACTTTTTCTTTGTCCCCAATATTCTGATGAATAAAAATCCTGAAATCCTTTTTTTATCAAATTCACAAGCTCAGTTATTTCCAAATGTGCCTCCTGTATTATTGTTATGAGCTCATTGCGTTTAATATAATTAAATATTTCTTTTTTGTCTATAGCTGTACATTCAAAGATAATATGGAAAATGTCACCATTATAAGAAAAGTACAGTTTTGTACCTACCATAAATGTAGATGTTAGAGTGTTCACCCTGCTGCAGTCATCACACTTGGGTTATCCTGTCGTCAGGTGGTCCCGCAGTCAGCCGGATTTCCAAAGTCTTGGTTCGACGTCGGTTGCTGTCGCCTCATCCCTGACGTCAGTGCGCCAGGGGTACATATACTGCAACCGACGCCATTTTCTTCAGTTTTTCTTGCCCCAGATGTCAGGTGCCCCCAAAAAGGTGCTCCAAATTAGTACCAAAAGGTGAGAACACTGTACAATTACAAAAACCCTTCAGCTGTAAGCAAATACATCAGTAAGGCATAGCAAAAATTTAGCCAGTAGATCAGAGGGGTTGGAGGGAGGGTAACCTGGACTGCAGCAGAGTGAACACTCGAACATCTACATTTATGGTAGGTACAAAACTGTACTATGTTCATCGTGTTACCCTGCTGCAGTCATCACACTTGGGTTGAGTCCCAAAGCTAAGGTAGGGTGGAGGCATTATAGAGGGTTAGAGGAGGCAATGAGGCCCTGCAGAACTGCAGTGGCGAAGCCTGCCCTGGACTTAGAATAAAGAGGTAAGTGATAGTGTTTGGTGAAGGTGTGTACAGAACTCCAAGTTGCAGCTTCTAAAATTTCCTTTGTAGGAACCCCCCTGAGAAAGGCTGTAGAGGTAGCTGTTGCCCTGGTAGAGTGGGATCTAATGGTAGGAGGAAAGTACAGTTTTGTACCTACCATAAATGTAGATGTTCGAGTGCTAATACAGCTGCAGTCATAACAGATGGGTTCTCCTGCTGTCAGGCGGGTCCTCGGTTGGCCGAATTCCAAAGTCTAGGTCCGGCGTCGGTTGTCATCACTTCTTCCCTGACGTCAGTGCGACAGGGGTATAAAAGAACCAGCCGACGCCATTTTCTTCAGTTTTTCTTGCCCCAGATGTCAGGTGCCCCCAGAAGGAAGGCAATACATAAATTTGTGTAATAAAGCAATGCCATATAATCAAAAAACAGTAGTGCAAGCAAATACATCATGAATGAATACCCCAATCAGATTACATGAGGATATGTTAGCCAATAGGCCTGTCCCAAGAGGGGAAGGTGGGAGGGAAACCTGGACTGCAGCTGTATTAGCACTCGAACATCTACATTTATGGTAGGTACAAAACTGTACTATGTTCATCGTGCATACAGCTGCAGTCATAACAGATGGGTAGAATCCCAAAGCTAAGAAAAGGGTGGTAGGCACTAGGTGGAACTAGGAGGAGCCAGAATGCCCTGCAAGACTGCAGTGGCAAAGCCCGCTCTAGATTTGGAGTATAGTGGAAGGTGGTAGTGCTTGGAGAAGGTATGCACAGAACTCCAAGTGGCTGCTTCTAAAATATCTTTGGTAGGAACTCCTCTGAGAAAGGCTGCAGAGGTAGCCATGGCCCTTGTGGAGTGAGATCTGATGCCTGTAGGTACAGTTTTGCCATGAAAAGAATAGCAAAAGCGTATGCAGTGGGCTATCCATTTTGAGATTGTCTGTTTGGAGATTGGCTTTCCTTGAGCTCCTATAGCATAGGACACAAAGAGCTGTTCTGATTTTCTGAAAGGCTTTGTTCTGTCCAAATAATAACATAGCTGTCTGTGGATGTCCAAGGAATGTAGTAATCTCTCCCCTTTGTTTTGAGGATTAGGATATAAGGTAGGTAAGTGTATGGCCTGATTCAAAGCTACCCTGGATACCACTTTTGGCATAAAGGACGGGTTGGTTCGTAAGGAAACTCTGTCCTGATGGAAGACGATAAAAGGCTGCACAGCCATGACAGCTTGTAGTTCCGAAACCCTACGAGCTGCGGTAATAGCCAGAAGGAAAGCTGTTTTCTAGGACAAATATTGCAAATCTGATGAGGCAGCTGGCTCAAAAGGAGGCAAGGTCAGTTTTTCCAGAATGAAATTGAGATCCCAAGCAGGTATTGGTTGTTTCCTTGGGGGTTTTAGATTCTTAGCCCCTCTGAGGAACTGTCTTAAGAGGGGGTGAGAGAATAAGGGTGGATCAGTGTTGTATTCTGCAGAAATGGCTGAGGCATGGATTTTGATGGAGGAGAATGAAAGTCCACTGCTTAGCAGCTCAGCTAGATACTGTAATATTTGAGGTAAGTTCAGTTTTCCAGGATCCTGGCTCTTTTTCTCATTCCAGACACAAAACCGTTTCCATTTTGCGGAGTAAGCTTTTCTAGTAGACAGCCTTCTGGCCTCCAAAATGACATCCTGCACCTCCTTGGAGAGTAGGGTCTGTTGTGATGCTAAGGAATCTTCTATGCGGCTAGATTGAGTGTTTTTAGCTGACTGTGAAGAGTTTTGAAGCTGTGCTGAGTCAGGAGAAGAGGCATTAGAGGCAGGGTCCATGGTGGGGAATGCGTCAGGCTCCTCAGGAGTGGGCACCAGTGTTGTCTTGACCAGTCTGGAGCAATGAGAATCATCTTTGGTCTGTCTGCTCTGGTTTTCAATAGAACTTTGGGCAGCAGAGGAAGAGGTGGGAAGGCATAAACTGTCATTGATGTCCAACTGAAAGAGAGAGCGTCCACTCTCCAGGCCTTTGGATGAAAAATCCTTGAGCAGAATTTTGTCAATTGGTGATTTTTGTGGGAGGCAAAGAGATCTATGTCTGGCCTTCCCCATTCTTGGATTATCTCTGTAAAAACTTGAGGATGCAACTTCCGTTCGTGTGGATTTGTCATATTTCTGCTTAGGTTGTCTGCCAGCGTGTTTTCCTTGCCTGGCAAGTACTGTGCTTGTAGTTCAATTTGTAAGTCCATGGCCATGTTCCAAAGTGTCGTGGCCAGTCTGCATAGGGGGTATGAATGTATACCTCCCTGTTTGTTTATGTACCACATTACTGTGGTGTTGTCCATTCTTATCAATAGTTGACCTGGTTGCAGAAGGTCTTTGAAAGCTATAATAGCATTTATTACTGCTAGCATTTCCTTTTGATTGATGTGAAGGTGCTTTTCTTTTTGGGACCATTTGCCCTGAATGCACCGATCTGTCATGTGCGCTCCCCAGGCGTAGTCCGAGGCGTCTGTTGTGATGACTTGATTTGCTTGAGGCTTGCTGAATGGGAGACCTGTGTTTGTTTGGCATGCTTGAGCCCACCACAGAAATTCCTTTTGAAGACATGGAATTAGTGGTATTATTGTTTCCAAACTGTGGCTGTGTTGAGACCATAGGTTTTTCAGGTACCATTGAAGTTTCCTCATATGCAGCTTTGCACATGGGATTAGTAAGATGAAAGATGCCATGAATCCCAGAGCCTGCAGGATTTTCCTTGCAGTCAGCCTGGTGCAATTTGCTAGTGTTCTGAAGTATTGAGTTAGTTGCCCCTGTTTCTCTGGCATGAGGTAGGCCATCTGGGTGTTTGTGTCCAAGTTGGCACCCAGGAAAATTATTTTCCGAGAGGGTATTAGCCTTGATTTCTTTTTGTTGACTGTGTATCCCAGAGAATTCAACAACATTATTACATAAGCCAGATGTTTCAGAAGAATGTGCTTGCTGTCCGCTTGGATCAGGCAGTCGTCCAAATACGGATATATTTGTATCCCTTGAAGTCTGCAGTAGGCAATTACTGATGCCAGGCATTTTGTGAATACTCTGGGCGCAGTAGATAAGCCAAAGGGCAATGCAGAGAATTGATAATGGGTTGAACCTGCAAGAAATCTGAGGTATCTTCTGCAATTTTGTCTGATTGGGACATGCAGGTATGCCTCCTTGAGGTCCAATGTTACCAGCCAAGACTCCTTGCCCAGCATGGGAAGAAGCTGCTGAAGAGTGAGCATCTTGAATTTTAAATGCAGTAGAAATGTGTTTAGGATGGATAGGTCCAAAATAGGTCTCCAATCTTTTCCCTTCCTTGGTACCAGGAATAGTCTGGAATAAAAACCTTGACCTTGTTCGTGCGTAGGTACCTTTTGAATAGCTTTCATGTCTATGAGATCTGAAATTTGTCTTTGTGCCTCTGCCCTTTGATTGTGTGGCAGGTTTGGCATGCTTCTCATTTTTGGAAGGGTGTGAAAATGGAATCTGTATCCTCTGTTTATAATGTCCAGGATCCATTTCTTTTGTGACAATATGCCAATTTTTTGAAAATAATGCCAATTTTCCGCCTAAGGGTGCTGCCATTTGAGTCTTGCTTGGCATGCAAAGGGGAAAGTCATTGGGCTTGCTTTCTGAATGGTTGCAAGTTATCCTCACCACCTCTTTGTGTAGGAGCTTGCCATTGTCTGCCTCTAAACGATCCTTGGGATTGCCCTCTGCCGCCTGTATCTACCTCTTTGGAGTCTGTCCGTGGCTGGAAAGGACCAATTTTTGGAAGGCCAATTTCTACTGAAACGTGGGGGTTGTACCTGTAGAAAATCTTTCACAGTTTGCATTGATTTAGCCTTTTCCTCCATTTTCCTTAATACCTCCTCAGCATTAGCACCAAATAATACATCCTTTTGTAGAGGGGCATCTAGTAATTTAGCTTTGACATGATCTGGCAAGGTTTGTTCTTTGAGCCAGGCATGTTTATGTATGACTGATCCTGTAACAGCAGCTCTACATGAGGCCTCTAGAGTGTCAAAACCACATTGTAAGGTATGTTTACCCACTTGTTCAGCACTATGCATCAAATCCTGTAACTCCTTCAAGTCTGGTTGTTCAGGTTGTGACATTTTACTTTTCAATTGTGATAACAAAAACTGTTGGTACTTTAGCATATGGAACTGACAGTTTAATGCCCTCATGGTTGTTAAGGTAGCCGAGGTATATACCTTTTTTCCCCACCTTTCTAAGGATCTGGAATCTCTCTCAGAAGGTAATGGGTTTTTAGCAGTGGAGGCCTTAATTCCCTTGGGGCCCTGTGAGATGGTTTCTGGGTCAGCAGCATGGCTTTTGTATAGAAATTGGTGTGAGTCAGGAACCCTGTAGTACCTGTCAGGCTTGACTGGGGCTGGAGGCAGAGAATCCGGGTTAAGGCAGGCCTCCGAGTACACATCATCTAGTATGTCCAAGACAGGAGGTATAGCCAGAGGCCTGTGCTGAGGTAGCAAGAGAAATTCCCTAAGCCTTTTCTTGGAATCTGAATAATCTTGGCCTTCCAGTGGAAGTGTTCCCTTAAGGTATGCAAAGTTTCCCAAATGAGTAATCCTCTGGGGGGGATACAGAGGGAATGGACTCCTCTGCATCAGAGTCTTCAAAAGGGGAGTAAGAATGTTCCTGTTCATCAGAGTGCTCTGAAATAATGCAGCCCTGATCAGAGGAGGGGGATTCTTCCTCCACTCTGGGCCTTTTGTCCAAGGGGGTTGAGAACCCCTGATAAGAGTAATTAAATCCTCAGCCATTTTAAGCATCTGTTTTTTAGGCATGGGGCCTGGAAATGGGCCCTGTGTAGCTTGTCTCTTAGAATGCATGTCTGCTTTAGACTTAGTGAAAGCCTTGATGGAAAAAGAAGAGGAAGGTCTGAAGACACCTTGAGAGGAGGTAGACCTGTCCACATTTTGAGATTCACCGCCAAGAGTGGCTACGGTATCTGTAGTCGGTGTGTGGGCCGGGGAGCCTGCGACCTCGGGCACAGGAGACACCGCCAATGAAGTGTCGTTGATAGTCAGGTGCTGTGTAGGTGCCTCACTGAGAACTGGACCACTTGTAGTCGGCTTTGGCGTGGTGTCGGTAGAGGCCGCGGACCTCCTGTGTCGGTCCTTATCTTTCCGTTTTTTAGACAAAACTGGAGTCGGAGTATCCGACGACATAATATAGTTAAATGTTTTGCCAAAATAATGCTGGGCGAACTCCGCCCGGCGCTTAATGGTGCGTGTGTTGAATGTAGCATAAAAGCGACAGACCGAGACATCGTGGTCTGGGCCTAAACAAGGAATACAGAGGGAATGGAAATCCTTATGCAGTATTTGCTTCCCACATGAAATACAATTATTAACTGTGTCTGACATCGGTCTGAGGCAAGAAAAGTTTCCGCAAAGGGGTACTTAGCTTTCAAGAAGACTTCGTTGCAAAATTTTCGTAATTTCAGGAGCTGGCCGACCGGCACTTGCGAACTGCTTCTGCTTCGGGCACCGCGCGGCAAGAAAGACTGAAGAAAATGGCGTCGGCTGGTTCTTTTATACCCCTGTCGCACTGACATCAGGGAAGAAGCGACGACAACCGACGCCGGACCTAGACTTTGGAATTCGGCCGACCGAGGACCCGCCTGATGGCAGGAGAACCCATCTGTTATGACTGCAGCTGTATGCATGATGAACATCTGGTTTCCCATGATGGTTATAGCAGAATCGTATACAATGGCCTATCCATTTAGAAATGGTTTGCTTGGATATGGCCCTCCCTTGAGAAGCGGTAGCACAGGAAACAAAGAGCTGGTCAGTTTTTCTGAAAGCCTTAGTTTTATCCAAGTAATATCGAAGCTGCCTGTGAATATCCAAGGAATGCAGGAGTCTCTCACCTTTGTTCTGTGGATTGGGGAAGAAAGTGGGTAGATGGATGGTTTGATTTAAAGCTACACTGGAAACCATCTTAGGCATGAAGGTAGGATTAATTCGTAGAGAAACTCTGTCTTGATGAAAAATGAGGAAAGGTTCCACTGCCATAAGTGCCTGTAATTCTGAAACTCTCCTAGCAGAAGTTATTGCCAGGAGCAGGGCAGTCTTCCAAGATAGGAATTGAAAGTCTGCAGAAAAAGCTGGTTCAAAGGGAGGTAGTGTTAGTTTTTCCAGAACAAAGTTGAGATCCCATGTTGGTGTAGGAGATCTTCTAGGTGGTCTAATGTTTTTTGCCCCTCTGAGGAATTGCCTTAGTAGTGGGTTTGAAAATAAAGGTGGATTCGTGTCGTAGTGAGCTGAAATAGCTGAAGCATGGATTTTAATTGAAGAGAAAGAAAGTCCTTTATGCAACATCTCAGCCAAATACTGCAGAATGTGAGGCATATGAGGCTGAGTTGTGTCTTGGCCTTTAGCTTGGTTCCAAGCAGAAAACCTTTTCCATTTGTCCGAGTAAGCCTTCCTGGTGCTTGGCCTCCTGGCTTCTAGAATAACATCCAGTACTGCTTTTGAAAGAGGGGCTGTTTGGCTGCTTAATTGATTTGCCATGCAGCCAGGTTTAAGGTTTTGATCTGGCTGTGTAGAATCTGCTTGTCTTGCTGCGTGAGCAAATGAGGTATTTGAGGCAATATCCATGGTGAGCTGTGAGCCATATTCTTCAATAGCGGGTACCAGTGCTGGCGTGGCCAGTCTGGAGCTGAGAGAATCATTCGAGGTTTCTCCTTTTTGACCTTCAAAAGAACCTTTGTGAGAAGAGGTAATGGAGGAAAGGCATATGCTGTCAGGTTTTTCCAACTGAAGGAGAGAGCGTCCACTTTCCAAGCTTGATGGTGGAATGTCCTTGTGCAAAATTTTGTCAGCTGGTAGTTTTGAGGACTGGCAAACATGTCTATATTTGGTAGGCCCCATCTTTGAGTTATCATTGCAAATATTTGTGGGTCTAGCTTCCACTCGTGGGGATCTGTGATGTTTCTGCTTAGGTCGTCTGCCAATGTGTTTTTCTGTCCTGGCAGGAAGTGAGCTTGTAACTGGATTGGTAGGGCAGAGCTGTGTTCCATAAGGTTATTGCTTGCCTGCAAAGAGAGTAGGAATGTGTGCCCCCTTGTTTGTTTATGTACCACATTACTGTGGTGTTGTCCGTCTTTATTGCCAGTTGTCCAGGCTGTAGTAGATCCCTGAAAGCTGTCAGAGCTTTCTGTACAGCTAGCATCTCTTTTTGGTTTATGTGCAGTTTTCTTTGTTCTGCAGTCCATAGGCCTTGAATGCATTGTCCTGCCATGTGTGCCCCCCAGGCATAGTCTGAAGCATCTGTTGTGATAGTTTGCCTGGGTGGGGGCAAGGTGAAAGGCTGACCCTTGTTGAGGTGACATGCCTGTGCCCACCATAGAAATTCCTGTTGAAGGCAGGGAATGAGAGATATCACTGTGTCCAAGCTGTGGCTGTGTTGAGACCATACGCTTTTTAGGTACCATTGTAATTTCCTCCTATGCAGTTTTGCAAATGGTATTATCAGAATGCAAGATGCCATGAAGCCCAAAGCCTGCAGAATTTTTCTTGCAGTTAATTGGGTCTTTGTTGCCACTGTCTTGAAATATTGAGTCAGTTGTAATTGCTTGTCTGGTGTAAAATAAGCCTTCTGGGCCGTCCAAGCTGGCACCCAGGAATGTCATTTTTTGTGAGGGTATTAGTTTTGACTTCTTTTCGTTTACTGTGTACCCTAGACAATTTAGTAGATGCTTCACAAAAGCCAGATGTTGTAAGAGAATGTCTTTTCTTTCTGCTTGGATGAGGCAGTCGTCCAGGTATGGATATATTTGAATTCCTCTTTGTCTGCAGTATGCAATTACTGGTGCCAGGCATTTTGTGAATACTCTGGGCACAGTAGATAAGCCAAAGGGCAGTGCAGAGAATTGATAATGGGTTGAACCTGCAATGAAATGGAGGTATCTTCTGCAACTTTGTCTGATAGGGACATGCAGGCATGCCTCCTTGAGGTCCACCGTTACCAGCCATGCTTCCTTGCCCAAAATGGGAAGTAGCTGCTGTAGTGTTAGCATCTTGAATTTGGGAACTTGTAAGTGTTTAGAATAGAAAGGTCCAGAATTGGTCTCCAAGCATTTTCTTTTCTGGGTACTAGGAAGAGTCTTGAGTAAAATCCTTGACCTTGCTCTTGAGTTGGCACCCTTTGAATGGCTCTCATGGCCATGAGAGCTGTAATTTGTTTTTGAGCCTCTGCCCTTTGATTTTGTGGCAAGTTTGGCATTCCTCTTTTTATTGGCAAGGTGTGAAAGTGGAATCTGTAGCCTCATAAATTATGTCTAGGACCCATTTGTCCTTTGTGACCATGTGCCAACTGTCTGCAAATAGTGCTAGTTTCCCCCCTAGGGGGGCTGACAAAAGAGCTTTGTTTGGCCAGCTGAGGTGCAAGTCATTGAGTTTGCCTTCTGGTGGGTTGAGACCTGTCTTCTCCTCCCTTCTGGGTTGGAATGCCCCATTGGCGAGATTTATACTGAGCTTGTGGTTGTCCTCTGCCCCTTGGGCGCCTGTATTTACCCTCTGAGGCCTATCAGTGGCTGGAAAGGACCAATTTTTTGTTGGCCAGTTTCTGCTGAAGCGAGGGGGTTGTACCTGAAGGAAATCTTTGACTGTCTGCATTGATTTTGCCTTATCCTCCATTTTCTTTAAAACTTATTCTGCTTTAACACCAAAAAGAACATCCTGCTGTAAGGAAGCATCTAGTAGTTTTGCTTTAACATGATCAGGCAGACTTTGTTCCTTTAACCAGGCATGCCTACGTATAACTGATCCAGTGACAGCTGCTCTGCAGGAGACCTCCACAGAATCAAACCCACATTGTAAGGTATGTTTGCCTACCTGCTCGGTGGCGTGCAACAAATCCTGTACTTCTTTCAATTCAGATTGTTGAGGGAGGGTGGTTATCTTTTGTTTTAACTGAGAGATCAGAAATTGCTGATACTTAAGCATATGAAATTGACAGTTTAGAGCTCTCATAGCTAAAGTGGCTGAGGTGTAAACCTTTTTCCCCCATCTGTCTAGTGCTCTTGAATCCCTTTCAGAAGGTACTGGATTTTTAGACATGGAAGCCTTAGCCCCCTTGGGACCCTGGGAGATGGTCTCTGTGTCAGCTACTGGGCGTTTGTAAAGAAATTTGTGGGAATCAGGTACTCTGTAGTATCTGTCAGGTTTGGCCGGGGCAGGAGGCAGAGAGTCAGGGTTGAAACTGGATTCTAAATAGACATCATCCACAATGTCCAAAACAGGAGGAATAGCTAGAGGTCTGTGTTGGGGGAGTAAAAGAAACTCTCTGAGCCTTTTCTTGGAATCAGAGTAATCCTGACCTTCCCAGTGAAAATGTTCCCTCATAGTGTGTAAAGTTTCCCCAAAAGAGTAATCTTCTGGAGGGGAAGCTGAGGGAATAGAGTCCTCAGCATCAGAATCTTCATAAGGAGAGAAGGAATAGTCTTGGTCCTCAGAGGAATCCGAAGAAATAGACAGTTGTTCAGAGGAAGCAGATTCTTCCTCTTGTCTAGGCCTTTTGTCAGGAGGAGGCTGAGAACCCCTGATAAGAGTAATCAAATCTTCAGCCATCTTGAGCATCTGTTTCTTAGGCATAGGGCCTTGAACAGGAGACTGAAGTGAAGCCTTTTTCGATTTGGAAGGAGTCTTTGATTTGGAAAACATTTTGACTGTAAGAGTCGTCGGTCTGAAAACGCCTTCAGAAAGTAATGGCGTTTCGGAAGAACTGACGTCCTTGGAAGGTAAATCGTCGGGAGGGCCTGAAGTAAAAGGCTGCGTCGGCCTAGTACATTCCGTCAAAATATCCGTAGCGGTCTCGGGTTCCTGAACTGCGGTAGTCAGAGGCTGCGTCGGAGCCTCACTGATAACTGGAGAACCAGAGACCAGATCAACCGAGGCCTCGGAATCGGGCTTAGGCCTGGGCTGTCGATCCTTATCCCTGCGCTTTTTGTGCATGTCGGTAGTCAGTAGCTCCGAGGGCATGTTATAATTTAATTTTCTGCCAAAAAAGTGTCATGAGAAATCAAATTGTCTTTTAATAGTACGTGTATTAAATCTAACACAAAAACGACAAGAAGTGACGTCGTGATCAGGGCCTGGGCAAGGTATGCAATAAGAATGAAAATCCTTATGAGGTATTTGCTTCCCACAAGAAATACAATTGTTAACTTTTTCTGACATCGGTCTGAGGCAAGAAAAGTTTCCCCAACGGGGAACTTAGCTTTATAGAAGACTTCGGTCTGAAATTCGAATTCGAAAATCTCAAGAGTCGGCCGACCGGCACTTGCGAAAGTACAGTTTTGTACCTACCATAAATGTAGATGTTCGAAGATCCACATTGCTGCAGTCCTAACACTTGGGTAGTCCGCTGTCCCTCGGTCGGCCCGAATATCAGAGTATAAGGCTGACGTCGGTCAAGGCGCATTTGACTGACATCAGAATGTCAGGGTACAAATGCGCATGACCGACGTCATATCCTCAGTCTTTTCTTGCCCCAGATGTCAGAAGACCCTAAAAAGAAAGGTCAAAACCCATAGACAACAACTAAACAACTAACCAGCCTAACACCAAAAATATGTACAATATATACAATATATACAATTATACAATTATACCATTATACCTCAGATGGATAACCCAACCCACACAACCACCTCAAACTACAGAGGGGAAGGAGGGAGGTAATTGGACTGCAGCAATGTGGATCTTCGAACATCTACATTTATGGCAGGTACAAAACTGTACTATGTTCTTCATCTCACATTGCTGCAGTCCTAACACTTGGGTAGAATCCCAAAGCAGAGGTAAGGGAGGATGGCTAAACTATAATGAAGCTGGAGCTGCCAAAATGCCCTGCAACACAGCAGTGGCAAAACCAGCCCTGGATTTAGAGTACAGTGGAAGGTGGTAATGCCTACAGAATGTATGCACTGAACTCCAAGTGGCTGCCTCCAAAATATCCTTAGTAGCCACCCCCCTCAAAAAAGCTGTTGAAGTGGCAGCAGCCCTAGTGGAATGAGGCCTAATCCCAGCTGGAATCTCTTTGCCATGATGGGAATAACAGAAAGCAATGCAAAATCCAATCCACTTAGAAATAGTTTGTTTTGACACAGGCTTGCCCTGAGAGCATAAAGCAAAAGAAACTAATAACTGCTGAGATTGTCTGAACCCTTTAGTTCTGTCCAAATAATATCGCAACTGCCTGTGTACATCTAAAGTGTGCAAAATCTTTTCCCCTTTAGTTTGGGGATTTGCATAAAAAGTAGGCAAATGAATAGTTTGGTTTAAAGCCACACTAGAAACCACTTTAGGCATAAAGGAAGGATTAGTACGTAAAGATACCCTATCCTTATGGAAAATTAAGAAAGGCTCAACTGCCATAAGGGCCTGCAATTCAGAAACCCTTCTTGCAGAGGTAATGGCCAACAAAAAGCAGTCTTCCATGACAAATATTTCAACTCAGCAGTAGCTGCAGGCTCAAAAGGTTGTAGAGTGAGTTTCTCCAACACAAAATTGAGATCCCAAGCAGGAGTAGGAGCTCTTCGTGGGGGTCTTATATTCTTTGCCCCTCTAAGAAATTGCTTGAACAAAGGATGAGAAAACAATGGTGGGTCACAGTCGTAGTGAGCTGAAATTGCTGCAGCATGAATCTTAATAGAAGAGAAGGACAAACCTTTGTCCAATAACTCAGTAAGATATTGAAGAGCCACACTTAAATCAGGCTCAGAAACATACAAATCCTTAGCTGCACTCCAAAATAAAAATCTCTTCCATTTATCTGCATACACTTTCCTTGTACTAGGCCTTCTAGCTTCCAAAATCACATTCAAAACTTGTTGTGGAAGTTGAGACCTTCTATGGTTTAAAACAGAATATGCCATGCTGTTAGGTGAAGAGAGTGAAGTTTGACATTGAGCAAATGACTGTCCTCCTGGGACAACAGATGTGGAATCAAAGGCAAAGGCCATGGAGGCTTCTGTACTAGACTTCTCAGTAATGGGTACCAGTGCTGTCGAGGCCAATCTGGAGCTATCAAAATCATCCTTGGCTTGTCCTGTCTGACCTTCAGAAGTACCTTTGGGAGGAGAGGCAGAGGTGGAAAGGCATACACATGAAGATTTTCCAACTGAAAGAAAGAGCATCCACTTTCCAAGCTGTGGGATGAAGCCCGTTTGTGCAAAACTTTGGCAGCTGGTGGTTTAGTGGAGAAGCGAACAGATCTATGTCTGGAGTTCCCCAGGACACTGTCAATTTCTGAAATACATGAAGATCCAGTTTCCACTCGTGGGGATCCATGATTTGTCTGCTTAACACATCTGCTAAGGAGTTCTGTGCTCCCGGCAGAAACCTTGCCTGAAGACTTAGTTGTAAACTGAGAGCAGTCTCCCACAAAATCATTGCTTGCCTGCATAGAGGATAAGAATGTGTTCCCCCTTGCTTGTTGATGTACCACATGACAGTTGCGTTGTCTGTCAGAATCAACACCTGCCCTGGAAGAAGTAAATCCTTGAAAGCTATTAATGCAAACTGGACTGCTAACATCTCCTTCAAGTTGATATGTAGATGCTGTAGTCTGACAGGCCACTTGTCTTGTATCCACTTTCCGTTTAGATGAGCTCCCCAAGCTTTGTCTGAGGCATCTGTCGTTAAAATTTGACTCGCCTCTGGCCGGGTCACAGAGAGTCCCTTGTTTAGGTGACATTCCTGAGCCCACCACAAAAATTCCTTTTGAATGCAAGGTATTATTTGAATGACAGTGTCCAGATGCTGGCAGTGCTGTGTCCATACATTTTGAGATACCATTGCAACTTCCTCATATGCAGTTTGGCATTGGGAAGCACCAGAATACAAGATGCCATGAACCCTAAGGCTTGAAGGACTGTCCTTGCAGTCAGCCCGGACTGAAGAGATAGATGATGGAAGTAAAGGGAAAGATTCTTTTGTTTGTCCGGGGTTAGAAAGGCCATCTGGGATGCTGTATTCAGTCTTACACCCAGAAAGCACATGTCTTGAGAGGGTACTAGACTGGACTTTATTTCGTTCACAGAATACCCCAGGCATCTTAGCACTGCTATCACATATTCCAAATGACGAAGAAGCTCGTCCCTTCCTTGAGCCAGAATCAGGCAATCGTCCAAATAAGGATAGATTTGTATTCCTTTTAGCCTGAAGAAAGCTATCACTGGAGCCAGAACTTTCAGAATACTCTGGGTGCAGTAGATAAGCCAAAGGGCAATGCAGAGAACTGATAGTGAGAAGTCCCAGTCCGAAAACGCAGATATTTCCTGCAACTCAGCCTGATAGGAACATGAAGGTAAGCTTCCTTGAGATCCAAAGTTACCATCCAGTGATCCTTGCCCAGTAGAGGTAAAAGCTGTTGTAACGTCAACATTTTGAACTTGGGAATGTCCAGATAAGTGTTGAGGATAGATAAATCCAAAATTGGTCTCCACGTGTTCCCTTTTGGCACAAGGAACAGGCGAGAATAAAATCCTAGGCCCCTTTCTGGCATAGGAACCGGCTGTATGGCCCCTATTTGGAGTAACAGAGAAATTTGCTTGTGAGCCTCTATTCTTTGTTGAGGAGGGATGTCTGGCATGCCTTTGAAAGGAGGCAAGGTATGGAAATAAAACCTGTAACCGTGATGTATGATATCCAGTACCCATCTGTCTTGGGTAATTAAACTCCAATTTTCTTTGAAAAGTGCCAACCTTCCTCCCAAAGGTGCTGCCAGGCGAGAAGGTTCTGGCAGCTGAAAAGGTAGGTCATTGGGTCTGTTTACGAAAGGACTGACCCCTGCCCTCACCGGAAGACTGTGCAGGAGAGCTCCCTGTTCTAGGCCTGAAAGAGCCCTGACCTCTGCCCCTGCCACGTCTAGATCTACCCCTAGACTGGGAATCATAAGAAGGATACGTCCACCCTTTAGTAGGCCAATTTCTACTAAACTTTGGAGGCTGAACCTGCTTTAACAGTCTGCATAGACTTAGCCTTGTCTTCCATTTTCTTTAAAACTGCCTCAACAGGAGAACCAAACAAAACATCAGATTGCAAAGAGGCATCCAAAATCCTAGTTTTAACATGGTCAGATAAATTTTGATCCCTCAGCCAGGCATGCCTGCGAAGAACTGACCCAGTGGCAGCCACCCTAGACGAGGCCTGAACAGCATCAAAACCACATTGCAAAGAATGCTTACCCCACCTGTGCAGAAACATGCACTAAATCTTGTAACTCTTTACAATCAATACCTTCCGCTAGAGCATCAACCTTAGATTTCAACTGTGAAAGGAGATAATTTTGATATTTCAACATGTGAAACTGGCAATTCAAAGCTCTCATGGCTAGAGTGGAAGAAGTATAAACTTTCTTTCCCCACCTATCCAAGGCCCTGGCCTCTATCTGCTGGAACTGGATTCTTGACAACAGAAGCCTTAACACCCTTAGGCCCCTGGCTAACAGTTTCTGGGTCTGCCCTAGGACTCTTAAAAAGATACTTATGAGCTTCAGGCACCCTGTAATACCTATCCGGTTTAACAGGAGCAGGAGGCAAAGAATCAGGATTAAGAGAAGCCTCTGCAAACACATCTTCCACCACATTAAGAACAGGAGGTATAGCTAAAGGCCTATGCTGGGGTAAAAACAAAAATTCCCTAAGCCTTTTCCTGGAATCAGAGAAATCCTGACCTTCCCATTTAAAATGCTCTCTCATGGAGTGAAGGGTCTCTGAAAAAGAAAAATCCTCAGGAGGAGAAGCAGAAGGAGTAGAATCATCCACATCAGAATCAGAATAATGAGAATACTCCTGCAAGTCTTCAGCTGAAGACTCAGACACATCCGAAGCCTGCTCATAATCCCCCAACACAGGTTCCATCCTAGGCCTCTTATCAGGAGGGGGCATAGATCCTCTAATCAAAGTAATTAAATCTTCTGCCATTTTAAGCATGTGCTTCTTGGGCACTGAACCTGAAGAACTAGGAGTGACACCCACAGAAGCAAAACTAGACCTGCCTTTAGGAGAAGCCTTGGAAGCAGAAGAGAGGGCCTAGACACCTTAGGAAGGGAGGGGAGTACAGTTACCTGAGAAGCCCCTACAGCCTGACCTGCCTCCTGGGAGGCCACATCCTGTAAAAACACAGTCTCTCCTGGGACTCCAGAGGCCTCCGTCGGAACCACCGGTTCCACTGACGCCTCTAAAGAACCGGCGTCCGGTTGGACGACTCCTCTAACCTAGGTTTAACTGCCTTGTCTTTGCGCTTCTTTGAGGAAGCCGGCGGAGCATCCGACGGCATATTGTAATTGCACCGCTTCCCAAAGACCAACCTGGCACAATCCAACCTACGCTTTATAGTGCGTTTATTGAACCGAGCACAAAGCGACACCAACAACGTCGTGCTCAGGTCCCAAACAAGGTATACACAAATTATGGTAATCTCTATGCGGTATCTGTTTCCCACAAGAAATACAGTTATTCACTTTTTCTGACATCCGGTAAACCACTGAGGCAAGAAAAAAACAAAATATTCCCCAACGGGTACTTAACCAACTCTGACTTCGGTCTGAAACTCCGAATTCGAAAAATTTCAGAACGCCGAACGGCACTTGCAACACTGCTTCTGCATCGGACCATGCGGCAAAAAAGACTGAGGATATGACGTCGGTCATGCGCATTTGTACCCTGACGTTCTGATGTCAGTCAAATGCGCCTTGACCAACATCAGCCTTATACTCTGATATTCGGGCCGACCGAGGGACAGCGGACTACCCAAGTGTTAGGACTGCAGCAATGTGAGATGAAGAACATCTGCTTCGGGCACCGTGCGGCAAGAAAGACTGGAGAAAATGGCGTCTGTTGCAGTATATGTACCCCTGGTGCACGGACGTCAGGGATGAGGCGACAACAACCGACATCGGACCAAGACTTTGGAAATCTGGCCGACTGCGGGACCGCCTGACGACAGGATAACCCAATCCTTTATACATGTTTTTCTTATCATTAACATTGGAAACAATGTCACATTTTACAAGACATTTTTTTAATGAAACCACACAAAATAAACCCACCCACAGAACATCCACATCCCCCATAACCTGTTAACTTAATACAAATGCACAAAACTATGTGCATCTTCAAATAATGAAATTAACCCTTCTAATAGGAACAACTGTACCAAATAGCTGCCAACACGGGTCTTAATTAACCTAAACCTGAGGTCATTCATGCTAAGATGCATGTTGCTGCCTGTGCTTTTGCTTGCACTAATTGATATCTGTTCTTTTTTATCTTTATTCCCTTCCCAGATGTAAAAAGAATAACTTGCATGCTTTCAGAAAACAATAACTTTTAGCCTTTAAGGAACCAGAACTCTGGCTTTTTATTGCTCTGTTATCAGCTTGTTTCTGTGGAAACGTAAGAGAAAAATATGCAGTCTTCAGCTGTAGGCTTCTAAAGAGAAGCTGAAACATTTACTGTTAAAGGAAAACAGTTCATGATATCCAGTGTTCTCTTATTTACTTGTTTTCACCAAAACATTTTATTACATAAAGCCAAGGGTCTTAATCCAGTCATAAATTACAGAAAACATATCTCTACATATATTATGTTCTCTGTACTTTTGCACCCCAATCCCCCACTTCAACAACCCTGGATTACAGTTTATTAACTTAAACATGCTTTTGCATAGCTTTTTTTCTCTTTATATTGTAATGCCTATATTTCTTTATATTAAAAAAGAAGAAAAAAAGACAATAAAAAAACGCATGTTTACTTTGCCATCTTTATCACATACAAAAATAACTAAAAAGGCTTTACTATAAAACACACAATTTATCATTCACATTTTCATAGACACATTGTTAGAAATTGTTTTACTTACAGTTTACAGTTACCTTTTTCCTTCCTCTTCCCATCCCGTCAGTGTCTTTCCAAACAATGACGTGAAGTGAGGCAAATGCCTTTCAGTTCCCCACAAGTTTAAAGTTAACAAAGGTCCATTCCTTCCACTCTTTCTTATACGGCCATATTTTACAAATGTGACTGATGCTTTGCAGTCTCACATTTATTCACTAATTTCCATGTAGCTGGTCTTCTTCCTGTTCATCTCCATCCCCCACCTCAGGATTCTGGTTCAATTTCAAGGTACTTCCAATTCTTCTAGTTAACAACTTTGCTTTTCTCTGTTTTTCAAGCATTTTCCTTTGGAGTGGTGGAAAAGGTTTCACTGGTAAAGCCTTTCTATGTGATTTATTATCAGAAGAACAAGAACGGAGTCCCCTTCTGCTTTATGTCTCTTTTTTGTTGGACAAACTTTTAATTTCCTCCTTAGCCTGTTCTGTGTCAAAAATGATTTTGATCCTCCACAGGAAAAAAATATTCTGAAGACAGCTGGATATAGCAGCTTGAATTTCATACCTGCCTCTTGATATTCCCAGACTCCTGGAATACATTTATTTTTCTCCAACTTTTAATACTTTTACCCTTTTGACACAGTTTTGTCAGGATCAACTCTGTCTACTAGTAGGTTTACATTTTTGATAATACAGGTCTTGGTTGATTTGGAGCATGCAGTGTGTCCTTTCAATTAACAGTTCCTGTTGTGGAATACCAGTCCAGTTGCTTATTTGTGCCTGCATACAGTTAACACAGTCTGTTTCTTCTAGTTTTTCTGGTACAGCAGAAAATCTCAGATTTTGCCTAAGTGCTCTGTTCTCTAATTCTGAAAAGATGTTTCAAAAACATTATTAATAGTCTCATACTTAGCCATCCTGTTCTTCATTTTGACTTCTGATTTTGCAGTTTTGTCAGCTTGTCTGAATATCTGTTTAAAACTTATTTCATCAAGTACAACAACAAGCAACAAATGAATGAAGCAAAAAACAACCAAGAAGTGATCCATAAATCTTGAAAGAACACACTTTATTCCTCTGATGTCTAGGCTGTAGCCTTCAAGGAGTAAAGAACTTAAAAAACATCCACAATATATATACTAGCAGATAATCAATTAAACACAATCAAAAACTTAAAAGAACAAAACCATTAAATTAATGCCCTCCAGTTCATATCTTCATTTAAACCCTGAGGGTATAAAGTGCCAAACTTTAAAATATAAATAGCCTCTTTGTACAATAAATATTGTTTAACATTATGAACATCAAAACAAGACACATTAATTTTTTCCAACACTGTTTGTGTAAACATTATTTAATTGATTATCTGCTAGTATATATATTGTGGATGTTTTTTAAGTTCTTTACTCCTTGAAGGCTAAGGCCGAGATGTCAGAGGAATAAAGTGTGTTCTTTCAAGATTTGTGGATCACTTCTTGGTTTTTTGCTTAAAACTTATTTCATGTTTTTCTAGCCTTTTATCTGAGTTGATATACTCCTTCAGTGTGTTTCATTTATTTTCATTAGCTTTGAGCACGTTTGACATATTTTTTCCTTTAGATTACTGGAAGCCATGTCTTGCACCAAAGCTGGAGCTTCAACTGCTTTTTGCTGAACAGCTGCAGGTCTCTTCCTAGTCTCAAACATTTCCAGTTGATTTTCTCTTGGGTCTCAATTTCTTCTTTGCTGGCATCCAGGCAGTGTACTTACTAGCCAGTGACTGAATTTACTAAAAGTGACGGTGTTCCTGACAGTCTTTCAGCTTCTTTTTTCACACTGGGGGAGCTGGAGTCAAGCTGTTAATCAATGTGCAGCCATCTTGGAAAGTCCAGGACACAAGAATCTTGAGTGATTCTCCCTCATTCTTTTAAAAACAACCCAGGCGATTCCCTATTTTTCCAAATGCATATTTAGGGGGATGATATGGAACAAAGAGAGAGAAAACTACAGTGGGATTTAATGGGTGAGCTGGAGGGATTGTAACTGATCCCATGGGTACCATGATTTGCCTTTTTTTTTTTTGGTCAACTTATCATTTTCTATTTTTCTTTTTTTCTATTTTTGGAATGACCTTCCTTCACCTTCGGCTTCTTACTGTTGTCTTGGTTGTGGTGGGAAGGGCCAACGTTTAGTGGGGTGATTTCTACTATATGTGGCAGGGGGTGCACCATCTTCCCTTTTTTTTACTCCAGTTTCTTAAATACCAGCTTAGCTAAGTGTTCCAACTCATTCTCTAATGGGACACTGAGAAGATGTACTTTTATGTGACCTGGGAGTGGGCTATGCTCTTTACTCAAGCATGCCTCCTAATGACCAATCTCAAGCTGCTGTTTTGCATGATGCATCTACTGCATCACAGCCACACTTGACAGAAAGCTTGCCAGTCTGGGAAGACAGACTGCATAAATCCAGCACACTACCTCTTGGGAGTTCTGCCTTCAATTTGGAATAAGACACTCCACTGGAACTCTGGCAATACAGGACCTTGAAGGCCATAGTAGCAAATATGTAGAATGTCATCTACTTTCCTTGTAAATGGGAGTAAGGTTTTCAGTTGGGTCACCAGTAGCAGTAGATCCCTTCTTTGAATCCAAGGACACCATGACTGAACTATTTAATGACTACAGAAACAGGAAGACAGCCTTCTGGTCCATCTTCCTACCACTCTTGCAATTGCTGCAAGCTCACTCCTTCAGTTTGGAACAATATTCATAGAATATACAAAATTCCCCCAGCATAACAAACTTTAAAGAGCTCCTCAAAAATATTTAGCATATAGTAACAAGTGTACCTGCTGTTAATACAGACAACCAATTACCACAGACTGATGAATTTCTCTCATTCTGCTCATTTGCTAAAATCCACAGTATTACACCCTATTAGGCATACATTTACACGCCCCCTTTACTCATCTCTTGACAACATCTACTTTTAGTATGTGCTAAGCTCCTTCTCCAACAACAGTTTCTCAATCAACTTTAATTCATTATAAATGTTCTACTATCCATTTCACACAAAGCATGACTATGTACCTTAAGCACCCACAATACCTGAGCTACATATTTCACATATCAATTAATTCTAATACATTACCACATGCATCAACAATTTTATTGTTAAAATATACTAACAATGTAATGCCAAATACTGTATTATGTACACCTTAACCCTTTCACAACACCAGGCAACTTGCACTTCCATTTACTAGCATGTATTGAACATATTTTCAGTTTATGCATTTCTCATGTACAGAACATTTAATGCTAGCAGTACAATAACAATGGAATTATGTATAGAAATTATTAATCTGCTACATCACTGCCAAGACCACGCATTTTTTCTTTTCTTTAGACAGCATATTTTTACTGAAAGTGCATTGTCTGTTTAGAGCCATGTATAGAAAATACTGTTCAAGTCTCTAGTTTGTATTATTATTACATAACTTTTTTGTCTCCGTTTTTTCTCTCTCCCCTGAAGAGGACCTTTAGTGGACCCCAGAGCCTCTCCTCAGTTGTCGTATCTATTTACCCCTCCTGGCCTCCTCTGGACTAACTCTGACAAGGGTTGGAGCTAGTGAGAAGATCAGGGCATCCCAGGTTTATGTCATGCTTCTGCTGGGAATGTTTTTCTAACTTTATACCTGCCTCACAGGTGTCCCAGTAACACCTTGTGGATGAGGTCTACAATATGTGGGTCACACAAATCTGCTCCTCAATTCTGTAAGGAGCGGATATTGGCAAGCCACCATACCAACTCTCAGGAAACACTTTGCAGTTGTTTCCCCCAGCCTCTGCCAAGAAAATGGGGAAATTTAACTGCACTGCTTGCCTGTATCCATGCTCTTCCATCCTACTGCCCCAAGATGGGCATTTCCATCCTCCTGTGCCAGCTCCTCAGATGCCCAACTCACTAAATGAACCTGAGTTGCTTGCACTGTAGTCAGAGCTTTATCTCTCTATGCCATAGAATTGGCTTATTATCATTACACAACTTTACTGGTAATTGTCTATATGGCTCTGGTCGTACCTGCTAGACAGACAGATCAGCAACTGGGTTGTCATACAGGTGCGTACATGAATCCACAACCTGATAAAAATGCTCACGGTTCCCAGGGACAGGAGGGTTGGCAATCTCGCTCCAAAGATGCATTAGTGAATGCATCCTTGAAGGCTAAAACTGCTGGAGGAACAGAAAAGAGTTTTGTTTCTGGCAAAGCCAGGAGCTCTCTACACATTTTTCTAGTTATCAGAGTAAACCTTAGCACTTCACTTAAAGAAATCATTTATCCTATTGTGGGTGTATCAACATGAGAAATCTTCTGATGGTAAGTAAAGTAAGAGTCAACTGATTATCATCTGGACAGAAAGAACCAGGAAGATAGCCTACTGGTCCATCTTCCTTGCACACTCGCAGTTGCTGAAGAACAGTGCAATTCAAATGGTTTAAATTGTACATAATTGTAAATGCTTTTGTTAAGGTTTCTTGTTCTGTTTTTATGACACTCAATAAAATATGTTTTGGGGAAAAAAATCCTCTGTTGGAGAGACAAAAGATAAGGTGCCTCAGTTTCTGACATGTAATAGACAAGGTATGACCATCTGGTCCATATGTAGTTTTCCCACCTCAGAATCAGAGGACTCTGATTACTGGGGGGGAATTGATTACCTTTTCCTTCTTAAAGCTGGGATTTCCAACCCTGACATTTGCACTGATGGTGGTTGCAGTAGATTCTCAAGAAAAAAAAAGCATAAAGTTCTGAGCCAACTTCATCCAGTCCTAGGAGGGTACCTGCAACGGGAGATGATCCCGCCAGCTTATACTAAGGCAAGCTGGGAGATGTTGGATGTTTTGGTCCTGCTTTTTGGGACATCTGTCTCCAGAGGGACATTACCAGGGGTCTCAGTTCAAGTCGGCATCACAACTGGGGGTTGGAACTGAACCTCACTGGACCCACTGCCCTCCAGTCTAGGGAGCAACTGGGGACTTAACAAGTATGTCACCTGTTCCTGGGATCCCTTCTCTCATGCATGTTTTTCTTTACATTTTTTTAAGTATGGCATTTGCAGGTGACTTGAATTATGTCAAGGCAGCCCTGGAAAAAGCACACAGCTTTTCTGCCCCGAACATTGATGGAGAAATTTTGGTCCGTTTCATGGTCTTTCGGGTGAGCTTAGCACAATAAGGACATGGGATGACCTTGTGTACCTCGCCTACACACAACAAGCAATAAGAATGTCTTTACAAGGGATCTGCTACTGACTAAAACAGAAGGGAAGATGGCACAGGTGTACATCTTTCTTGTACCACAGGCATGCTGATGCTGAAAGGTGCTTGCCGGGCCAAGAGGGGGAAAGGAAAAAAAGTCTGGAAGTTGGGTCAGACATCAGGCATTTTGCAGTAGAAGTTTCAACAGTCAGAAGTACTACAGCAGTGACCAATATGATAATCAAAAACAGATGAACTGGTGTCTTCCTAAAACCATTCATTCTCCTTGTGTAATACCCATGGCATCAAATGAACATCCAGATTGTGAAGGGCCTCTCTCTTTTTTTATTTTTTTATTTTATTTTTTTAAACAAGAAACATATTTATTAAATCATGTATGACACAGGCAACCTTACATTTATATAAATGAAAATAAACCATACTGACAATCTCAGCTGCAAACATCATACATTAAAAACCATACCGACACAAATGTAGCTGCAAACATTATACATCACTTATAATATATCCAGTCATTGTCAGTCATCCATTACATAGCACATTCAAATCTTGCCTTCTTTTAAACCTTGTTCCTCCTCTGCATGTATTGATCCCACACTTCCCATTTCCCCTATGTAATTTGCTCCTACCCTTTTCTAAAGATCCCATTTCCAGTTGTTTTATTTGTTACTATCCTCGCTACTTCTAGTAAAGTTGGTTTACACTTTGATTTTCATTTTCTAGTAATTGCTTTTCTGGCAAGCATCATAATTAGATTCAGCAAGGCCTTACTATGTCTAGACAATTCTGATTATGTATCATAGCTCAAAAAAATCATTTCCTTAGTTACACCAATTTGTTCACCCAGCATATCCAATAGAGCAGTCTGCAGGGACTCTTTAAAGTCTGCCAACTCATTACACTCCCAGAAACTATGTTCCAAGTTACCCCTTTTTCCCCCCTTCACACCTCCAACATTTGCTGTCTACCTGAGGAAAAATTTGTAAAAATTTCCAAGCAAAGATCCTACATCTTCTAGACTTTGTTGCATATTTGGGAGGCATAGATAGATCACCCAATTGTTTCTTTGTGAATTACTTATCTAGAGTCTCTTTTCCCAATTCTTTCTAACCTCTTCAGATTGATTCTTACAGTTATCATGCAATATTTTACATGCTCTAATTATTCCTTTCTTAATGGCAACTTCTGTTTTAGATTCTACTAAAAAGTCTACCACTGCTGGTCATTCATTTAGGAGTCCCCTATTTCTTTGTATATACTCTGATATTAATCATTGACAGGGAAGGCAGTCTCTAACCTGCAGTCCAAATAAGTTCTTGGCATCTTCCCTTTCTATTATTTTTCTCTCTCTCGTTATTTGCTCCCAAAACCTTGGTTCCTTTTGCCAGTTTCCTAAATTCCAGCCTCCTCTTGCCCATTGTCTGTATCCCTAACTGCAGCCATCTCTATCAGCAGAATCTCCTTTCTCCATTCCAGTGTTGGCTTAGTTTTTAGAATACTTCCTGCAACTTCATAAATATAATATTATGTATGATTATTGTTATTCTCCTTAAAGGTCTGTATTCAAAATCCCATTCTCTCCTTGTTTGTTGAGCTCACCTCCCTTTCGTTTAATCATCTCTTTCCACTTTGAATTAGAGTTTTCTGCTTGTGCTGTGTAGGAGCTTTAACTGTGTTGCTCTAAAATGCCCCTTCAAATCGGGTAATCCCAATCTGACCTGTTCTATTGGAAGAATACCCTTATCCTACTTGACTCTTGCTGTCTTCCCCTACCAGACAAAATTCTTCAGCTCTTTATTAATTGCTATCCGCAACTTCTTCTCTGGTTAATAAAAATATGGCTGATCTGTGTACAAGACTAAAGGGACTAAAAATATTTTAACTGCCTGTATCTTACTCTCAGTATCCATATAACAAGAGCTTCCATTTTCTCAGTTTTTATCTGTTGTTTAGTCTCTTCCCACATATCCTAAGATGCCACACCAGAATAATTTTTAATCCATACTCCTAAATACTTCATTTTATCATGTCCCCATAAGTATGGATATTGCTGAACCAGTTTGTAAGTGGGTACGTAATTTACTTCTATTGTCTTTGTTTTAGCTTTATTAATTTTTGTAACCTGAAAAGATTTGAAACACTCACAATATGCTCCACAGCACTGGAATGTCCCTTTCTGGTTTCGTCAGGTATAAAATAATGTCATCTGCAAATTGAGCCAGCTTTTGCCGACTACCATACAAATGATATCATTGAATTTCTGAGTCCCTTATTTTCTTTGCCAGTGGTTCTAAATATGACGCAAAACAAGAGGGAGAGAGGACACACTGCTAGGTTCATCTGCTCAAGCACAGATTATCAGAGAAGACCCCACCCACTAATTTTCGCCCCGATCCCTCATATATCCTCCTAATCAACCTTATAATTTTATCAGGGAATGTGAATGCTTCCATTGCTATTTTCAAATGCTTTCTCTGCATCAAGACCCACCAACAACCTTGGTATTTTCTTACATTCTGCTTTCCTCTGGATCATCAATGTTCTGATAATTTTGTCAAATGTTTGCCTCCCCTCCTCAAAACCACATTGATCCATATCTTATCAATTTTGGCATCATATTTTCCATTCTTTTACTCATTATACATATAAACACTTTATAATCATGGTTTAGTATTGAAATGGGCCTGTATGCAGCTGGCTGATAGATCTTTACCCTCTTTAGGTATTACAGTTGCCACCGCTTTCTTCCAGGATGTTTGCACTTCTCTTCTTAAAATACTGTTAAACAAAACTTTCCAGATCTTTTATCAGTTTTTTCCCTCCAAGCTTCCAAACTTCCACATGAATACCATCTATTCCTGGGGACTTTCCTGTAGATTGGTTATATGTCACCATTTTATCTCATCTACTCCTATGCTGTTAGTAATTGAGAATGCTCTGCCTCTAACCTTGACATATTTAATTCTTCCATAAACATTTGTGTTTGTACCTTTCCTTGATTTCCATATTTCTCTGCTTTATACAGACTTTCATAGGATTTCTGAAATACTTCTAATACCTGTACAGGTTCCCTTGGTAAAGGCTCCCTAAGCTTGGTGATGGCCCTTTCTACTTTGTGTTGTTTGAGTCGTCATGCTAAAAGTTTTTGTGCTCTAGAGTTATCAAAAAAAACAGTTGCTTAACAGCAATTTTTCTAAACTCCTGCAAATTATCGAGGTAAACTCTTATTTTCTGTTTAGCATTCTGCAGTTGCTTCTTCTCTTGTTCTGTGAGAGTCCCCATATTTTGCAATATTTAATATTTGTCAGCCCTTTAAATAATTCTGGTTACATCTTAACCATATCTCCCTTTCTTTTATTTCCACCCTATTTTAAACTCCACTTTAATTTTATGCCACTCCCTAGCTAAATTTTCAGAAGAAATTTCCATATTCTCTAATAGCTCCTGAATATTTTCCACTACCCATTCCTTAAATTCCTCTAACAGATAGATGGAAAAGCGCCAGTGTCTCATTTTTATTTCATTACTCTGTTTTTATTTTAGTTGTTATTGGTGCATGATCTGAAATAGTTATTGGGTACATATCAAGACTTTCAATTAAATGTGAATGTTCCAGTATAATATAAATGTCTAGTCTAGCCCAGTTTTAGTATCTTGGGGAATAACATGTAAAGTCACTCTGAACTTCTAGTACTGAATTCACATCTTCCATGCCAACTATTTCCATAAATTTCTTTAAAAATCTACCCTCCTTTGTTATGTTTTCCCTTCTGGGACGCCAGACACATCTTCACTATTGCAAATCAAATTCCAGTCCCCACCTATAAGTAATATTCCTTGTTGAAAGCTGATTATTTCTTCCAGAATTTGCTTGAGCTCCATTACAGCAGGGTTTTGGAGGAACATAAATGCATGCCAGTGTAATCCTCCTCCTTTGCCTGTAGTCCCTTCATACCAAAACTCTACCAAATGTCTTTTTATCTTTTATTACTATTGGAGTGCCTCTTACAATTAATATAAGTATTCATCTCTTCCTTTGCCCCAGGTATTCCGCTGAATAACCATCCTATAAACTTTTCTTTATCAAATTCACATGTTCAATTGTTTCCAAGTGTGTCTCATGTAACATAGCTATTTTCAATCTACATTTTTTAATATAGTTCACTACTTTTTTGTATTTATCTGTGAAACCATTAACATTTAATGACATTACGGAAAACTTCATATTCTTGAGAAATTATTCCCACCTTTTATGTATAACAGCTCCTTTGTTAAATGTCTAGTGTCATATTTTGTGTTACATGCATGTACTGTGTGGCAGGCAAATATTTTAAAGAGCTGTTTCTTGTCATCTTCATTTGAGCCTATGTCAAATCTTACAGATTTTTGTTTTATTGAAAACCCTCAAACAAAAATACACACACACACACACATAATATTCCCCCTAAAACCTACTGACTTAACACACAAAGCTATGTACATCTTCAAAGGAACAAATGTTTCAAACTGGCAGCCACACATACAGACTCGAGCTACCCTAAAAGAAAGGTTTATCCATGCTAAGATGCACGATATAGCCTGCGGTTCTATTAAATGCTGTCTGGTTTTGTCTCATCTTTATAGGGATTTCTCTGTATCAGAATGTCTGCTAGAGACATGAGAACCAGACACAAAACTGATTACTGGAAAAAAAGCCTTACAATATTCAATATTTTTTTCATTTACTTGCTTTCCTTTAAAACTTGTTACTAGATTAAGCTAATGGCCTTAACCCAGTCATTCCCTATGCAAGAAGAGAAAAAAACACATTTTTTTCTTTTGTCATGCTCTTTTAACCAGATTTTTTTTACATTGCAGTGCCTAAATTTCTTAAAACTGAACAAGGTACAAGAGAAAAGGGAGAAAGAAAAGAAAAAAAAAACAGGAGTGTCTATTTACAATACTATCCCCATTACACTTAAAAATAACCAAAACATTACTTTATAACATGGAAAGACAATCATGCACCATTTAAATAGTACTATTAAGAAAAAAATTACTTACAAGCTAACTTTCTCCCTCCTCTTCCCCCCTGACTATTTTTCCAAACATTAATGACACGAAGTAGGGCAAATGCTTTAGAGTCCCCTAGAAGTTAAGTCCAAGAAAGTCCAATATTTCCAGATTTTCTTGTCTATTCCTGTTCATCTCCTTCTCCCAAACCCTGCCTCTGCTTCATTTCCAATGTACTCTCAATTCTTCTAGACAACTATTGTGACTTTTTCCCTCTCTCAAGCATTTTCCTTTGAAACACTGGAAAAGGTTTCACTGGCACAGTCTCACTGTGGTCTTTACCAGAAGAACAAGAAGCAGAATTTCCTTCTGTTTCAGAACTCACTTTTTTGTTGGATAACTTTTCTATTTCTTACCTAGCATGTACTTAATCACAAAATGATTTTGTTCCTCCAGGGAGAAATATTTTGAAGATAGCTGGGTAGGATACAGCAATTTGAATTTCGCACCTGCTTCTTGACATTCCCTAAATAATGGGATACATTTATTCCTATTCTGCCTGGTGCACAATGAATTGTCATTCTCCACAAACACTCTGCTGTCTCCCGCTTTTAATATTTTGTCCTTCTGCCACAGTTTTGTCAGAATCAACTCCTTCTGCTGGTAAGATTACATCTTTACTATTAAAGGTCTAGGTTGTTTTCTCATAGCCAGGTTTGGAGCATACATGCAATGTGCCCTTTCAATTAACAATTCCTGCTGTGTAATACCAGCCTAGTCGCCTATTTGCGCTTTCATAAAATTAATACAGTCTGTTCCTTCCAGCTTCTCTGGTACAGCATAAAAATCTCAGGTTACCCCTACATGCTCTGTCCTCTAATTCTATTAATTTTTGAAATATCTCTTCTTGTGCAGTCTCATACTCAGTCAGCCTTTTCTTAATTTCAACTTCTGAATTTTGCAGCTTTATCACCTTATCTGAATATCTGCTTAAAGATTATTCCATTTTTTCCAGACGCTTATTGTTTAAGTTTATATAATTGATCAGTGTTTCATTTATTTAATCAGAGCTGTGTGCAGTTGCCTTATACTTTCCTCTAGATTATTGTAAGTCATGTCTGGAGCTTGCAGTGCGTTTTGCTTAACAGCTAGAGTTCTTTTCCCAGTCAGTGTTTTTCCATCACCTTTTGTAGCTGATTTTCCTTCAGGCCCTCTGTATTTCTTTATTCCTGGCATCCAGGAAGTGCACTTACTAGCCAGTTACTGATATTTATCCAGAAATGTAGGTTCACTGGCTTTCTCTGCTAAGTTTCTGTTTTTACACTGGAAGAGCTAGAATTAAGCTGTTACTCAATGTGCAGCCATCTTGGAAGTCTTCAGGCCCTCTCTCTTCTTGTTAATGATTCTGTCAAGAAAACTAATGAGTGAACCTCTCATTTTCACTCAAGTGGTCTCTGTGGTTATTTGTGCCAGAAGTTATCTGCCACAAGACTCAATTTAGGTGGGTATTCTTTTCTGTATGAATTTTACAAATGAAGTTAATTCAAGGTAGAGCTACTTACTATCAAATGTGCTGATGGCATCCGCCCACATCTCTCCTTTCTGGAGCCTGTGCCTCATTGTACCACTCTTGAAGACTATCTGGATTCCATCTTTTATTGAATGGCACAGCCTTTTGAAATTCATCCCTACTAAGACTGATCCTGTGCTGGTTTACACCATCACATCTCCCCTTGCTTTCCCCATTCTTATTTATAGGGACTAAAATTTACAACTTGTTTCATGTTTGTCATTTTGAGTGTGATTCTTAATAGGTTCATAGGTTCGTACTAGGCTATCTGCCCTAGGGCATTTATAAGCCTAGCCAGAGTGTATGTGGCTTACACCACCCCTTAGGATAAGAATACTACACCCTTTTAGGGTTTAGTTTACTATGCCTCTGTCTAGTAGTGACACAGAGATGACCCCCGGGGTAAACCTACGATCTCCCATCCACTCATCGAGATTTCTCTTGAATAGAGTCAGTGAGGGGCTCTGCCTAACATGGACTGGGATTCTGTTCCAGAGTGTAGGGAGCCTCTGGGTTATGAATCTGTCCCTCCAGCATGTTCTATTTATTTCTGTGTTGAGGTTTAAGTCACTTGTTCTCGTGGCTCTGATGGATTTGGATTTTCTGAGGTGGAGCATGTCCATTAACTCAGGATTGGACATGGCCTTGTACGTCAGGCACAGATCACCTCCAAGTAGTCGGTATGCGACTGAATAGAGCTGGAGCTTTTTCAGTCGGGCAGCATATGGCATATGTTTAAGACCCTTTATCCTCTTGGTGAGGAACTTTTGGGGTCTTTCCAACTGCTGCAGATGTCGGGTGAGATACATCCCAAATGGGGCATTGTACTCAATCATTGGCCTGATAAGAGAAGAGTACAGGGGCACAATGACCTCTCTTGATCTAGATGTGAAACCCTTCATGATAAGGTGGGCAATATAGAAGGTCTTCCTAACCACTTTGGCAATGTGAGTGTCAAATGAGAGGTTTCTGTCAACCTGGGTCCCTAGGTCCCTGATTACCTCTTCCGTACTTAATGGATTACCTCCTATGTGGTAATTTGTCGGTACCTTGTTTTTCCCAAAGGGTATGACTATACATTTTTTGGCGTTCAGCTTAAGGCTATGGCTCTGGCACCAATTATCCGTTTCTATGAGGCCTCTCTGAAGGATGTTTGTGTCCGCTGGAGTATCAATTATGGCACCCAGTTTGCAGTCATCTGCGAACTTTGTCAGCCACAATCCTCCTATGTTTGCCTGTACCTCGGAGGGGTCCCAGGACTGAGCCCTGTGGGACACCGCTTGTGACTGGCTTAGAGTCTGACATAGCTCCAGCAACTCTGACCTTGTGGGTTCTGTCCTTGAGCCAGTTTGCAACCCATCTTGTGACATATGGGTTTACATTTAAGCTGGTGAGTTTGTCTATGATGCCCGAGTGGGGTATTGTGTCAAAGGCTTTGCAAGGTCAAGGTAGGCTGTGTGAACTGCCTTACCTCATCAATGGCCTTAGTGACTGTTTCAAAAAGTCGACCAAGTTCAAAAGGCAGGATCTGCCCTTGACAAAGCCAAATTGGGTAGGATCCAATGTCTGTAGGTCCCCAATGTCTTTGTTTATGAGTTCCATAATGATCCTCTCCATAGCTTTGCAGACCAGGCTCGTCAAGCTTATGGGGCGGTAATTTCCAGGGTCCGTAGAAGCACCGCCTTTGTGAAGTGGGACCACTGTTGCCGATGCCACTCTTTGGCACGATCCTGTGGTAAGGCTAAGATTAAACAGCAGCCTTATGTGTGGGTTTAGTTCCTCTTGGGAGTTCATGTAGCACACAGCCTGGGACACCATCCTGTCCCATTGATGCTGTGTTTTTAGCTTTAGAGAGGGCGGCTCTCACCTGGGCATCTGAGATGTTAGGGAGGCTACACTCTGCTGGGATAGTTATTTCTCCTTTTGGGGGGGAGAGGGAGGAGAAATTTGCACTGAACCTGTCTGCCAGAATGTTGGCGATGTCAGTGGGTTCAGTGTATTTTGTGTCATTTTGGACTAACTCTGAGCATATCTGAGAGTTTCCACCCAGGTTTCTGAAAGACAGACTCTTAAGGAACAGGTTTTGGTTGTCAACAGTTATGTTATTTGCATATTGATCTTCCTGGATCAAGAATTTGATTCCAGCCTTGGAGTTAGTGATGGAGCCATTCCATTTACATTCCTAGTGCAGTGCCCTTTAGCTTTACTCTACAGATGGAGATCTGAACTGACTGCCTGTGTGGTGAGATTTGCAATTCCTGTACTTACTTCTCTGGGTCCTATACAGGCTGATCTTATTTATTTGAAAGTGATCCTGCTGCTCTCCCTGGTCATCAGGTGAAGGCATGTTAATTGTTCCTAGGACTAGACTCCACACTTCTGATAGGTTAACGTTTTAGTTATCCAGCAACTACCCTTCAGAATGAACCATCTTCCCTAATATGAGCCTGCAATTAGGACTCCCCCTTTCAGAGCTCCCTCAAGTATCAATTAGGAGGGTTTATCCAAATTTGAAGAGGATTCTCATTTATTTTTCGTAGCTTATTTGTTTTACCCCATCAATGTTGTCCTACAATGCTATTTTCCTGTGTTGCTCTTCCAGTTTTTACCTGTACAATGGTTAGAATTAGGCAATTAAACAAAATAATATCATCACTAACAAAGGAACTTGCTAGTTTATTCCTTAGGTACAATCTATTCCTGTGAATGTCCAGATATAACTCTATGCACACAAGGTCTTGAAGATCTATGACTAAGCTACATGGAAGAAGCACTTTTCAAGAGGCAAACTACAATAGTATTGAGCTAGCTTGCTCAAATAGCACGCAAATAAGCCTATCATGAAGCTCCAAGTCACACAGTGAGGATGGACTTGCTCACTGCAGAACAAAGATGCTGCAGCACTCCTTTAAGGATCTGTTTGACTAGCTAGCATTTGCTACAGTCCTGTCCTCCACAAGGCAATGACTTGCAGAAATAAATGATGCGCCCTGAGTATGTAATAACTGAGACCTATATCACACAGATGCCTCAGAGAGGACAGAATCACCCATAGACTGAACAGATGGTGAGAAACAGCTGCACCCAAAGAGAGAACATTTTCAACTTCAAGGTAAACACTAGTGAGTAAAAGAATTTCTGGCAGCCTCAACACCTCAGAGACCCACACTGGCAAGTAAGAGGAATAACTGGGTGTAATATACGGAGGTAAATTCTGTGGTACAGGTAGCGGCCACTCAAACATGGTGGGGGGGGGGCACCCATAGGGCCAAGAAGTTTCTTGCAATGCCAGGGACCTCACAGTCTGAAAAGTACAGTTGTGTAAAATTTTACCATAACAGTAGATGTCCTCTTCACTGTTGCAGTATTCCTGATGTAAGGGATCTCCTGCTAAAGATAGCCCAACATTCAGCCAGTATACCAAAACCTTTAGAATTTATAGACACCATACGTCACACATATGCTCCCTGTACAAGGTGTAGGGCATAAAGGTGATGTACAGACGTACATAAAGCAGAACTGAAAAGCCCCAGGAGGAACCCAATGTCCTTAGGGATCAGGAGGAATGCGTGCATCCAGAAAAAGGAAGAAAGAAGGCTCCCTGACCAGGGAGGCACGGGAAATAGGGCAAAACAAACAGAGGGAGGGAGTGTATACTACAACAGTGAAGAGAAAGATGTCTTCTGTTTCAGTTGAATTTTACACAACTGTACTAGTCCTTCCACATCACTGTTGCAGTACTGATGTAAGGGAGAGTACAAAAGCTCAAGAGGAAACCTGGGAGGAGGAAGGCACAGAAGACCCCTCTAGAAACCCATATAGGACAGCTCTGGAAAAGCTAGCTCTTGCTCTGGAAACAACATCCGACTTGTAAAGTTTAGTGAAGGTATGGACAGAAGTCCAAGTAGCAGCCTCATGAATGGAATTGGTATCCAGTCCTTTCAAAAAGGCACCAGAGGAAGCAAAAGCTCTGGTAGAATGAGTCTTTACAGAGGTAGAAAGACATTTACCATGAAAGGAGTAATAAAAAGAAATGGCCTTAGAAATCCAGGAAGAGATTACTTGTTTAGAAACGGTCAAAGACCTGGGATGAAAGGAAACAAAAAGTTGCTCAGATTTGTGAATAGTCTTACTCTTATTCAAATAACATCTGAGCTTGTCTATGCAGATCCAAGGTGTAAAGTATCTTCTCACTAGCAGACTCTGGAGAAGGAAAATAGGAAGGTAAATTAATAGACTGATTAAGAGACAATGCATTGACCACCTTAGGCATAAAAGAAGGATTAGTATGAAGAGACACCCTGTCTATGTGAAAAAACTAAAAAAGCAGGAATGGTCATAGCAACCTGAAGTTCAGATACTCTCTTGCCTGAAGTAAGGGCCAAAAGAAGAACAGTCTTCAAAGTACAGTATTGAAAGAAAGCTGAAGCTGCAGGCTCAAAAGGAACCGGAGTACATTTTTCAAGAAAACAACTGAGATCCCAAGAAGATGGAATGCGAAGGATGCTTTTAAGAAATTGTTTGATCTCAAAGCCAGAGGCTAGAGGAAGAAGTAAAGAGCAGACAAGCAGAAAGAGCTGAGAGGTAAGCTTTGACATAAGAATATGCTAATCCAGCATGCAGCAATTCACACAAATAAGACAGAACCAGAGGGATCCCAGCTGAAAAGGATCCTGGTTATGGGAGAGGCATCCCGCAGAAAATCTCTTCCATTTGGACAAATACGATTTCCTGGTAGTGTGTTTCCTGGCTCTCTGTAGAACTTGAAGCACAACTTCAGAAAAGAGATGCCTAAAAGGGATCAAAACCATATCACCCAGAGCATCAGCTGAAAAGTGGACAAGTGAGAATAGATAAGGGAAACCTTGTCTTGTGTGAGAGGATCCACCTGCTGAGGTAACTTGTAGTGATTGCCCCTGGCCAAACAAAAAAGAAGGGGGAACCAATGCTGTCTGGGCTAAAAGGGAGTCACCAGCAAGATTTTGGGGATTCTTGCTTGATCTTGTATAGGATCCTTAGAATTAGGGGAGGGAGGCATACAGAAACATCTCCTGCCAAGCAAAAGACAGGGCGTCCACTTTCCAAGCCAGAGGACTTGAGACTCTGGAACAGAATAGAGGAAGCTGTCTCTTCAGTAGGGAGGTAAAAAGATCTACCTGATGAATATCCCACTGACAGACAATGTCCAGAAACACATCTCTGTGAAGCATTCACTTGAGAGCTTGTGCACTGGACCTGCTCAGAGTCTCTACCACTATATTCTGCTCTGAAAAAATGTAGACAGCCTGAAGAGTCACTTGATACTGGACAGCTAGATCCCGGACCTGAAGAGTGAGCTTGTAAAGAAAGTAGGACTGTGTCCCCCCCACTTGTTTGTTTACATACCACATCACTGTGGTATTGTTTATGAAAACTTTGAGGGGCCTTGGAAGAAAGAGGGCAAGAAAAGCCTGAAGAGCTAAAAGGAGAGCTCTCATCTCCTTGATGTTGATATGATTTGACCTCTGATGGGGAGGCCAGAGACCCTGGACCCAGAAAACCAAAGGAAGCTCTCCACCCCCTGTCCGAGGCATAGGTAAAGAGATCTTGAGATGGGACTGGAGGTTGGAAGGGAAGCCCTGGGTTGAGCAAAAGCTGATGAAGCCACAACTGAAGCTCGAGTTTGAGACAGGAAAGGAATGAAATTAGGAAATCCAGAGGATGACACTGTTGAAGCCACAATGACTTGGGGTACAACTTTAGCTTTCTCATATGCAACCTGGGCAGTGGCAGAATAAGAATGTTGGAAGCCATAAAACCAAGGACTCTGAGAAGGTCCTTGGCTGGAATGAAGCCAGAGGAAGAAGGAATTGGAAATAGGCAATCAGAGAAAGGGTCTTGGGAGCAGGCAGGGATGCCAGCATGGAAATGGTCTGGATCCTGCAATCAAGAAAAACACTATTCTGACTAGGAACTAAGATTGCTTTTTGAAAGTTTATGGTAAATCCTAGGCTTTGTAACAAGCAAACAGTAAACTGTAGGTCATGATACAAAACTTTGGGGGACAAAGGCTAGATAAGCAGGTTGTCTAGATAAGGAAATATCTGTACCCCTTTCATACTGCAAAAAGCAATGACAGGAGTGAGGTATTTTTGAATGCTCTTGGAGCAGAAGAGAGGCCAAAAGGCAAAGCAGAGAACTGAAAATGCAAGGAAGAAACAGAGAAACACAAAAACTTAAAAAGGGGATAGATGGGGATGTGAAAGGAAGGCATCCTTGAGATCCAGAGATACCAGGAAGGCCTGAGGGAAAAGAAGAGGGAACAAGGGACAGCATCCAAAAGGAGGGGACCTTTAGAAAGGTGCTGAGCTGAGACAGGTACAGAATGCGTCTCCAGGTGCCTTCCTTTCTGGGGACCAGGAACATCCTGGAATAAAAAAGTACAGTTGTGTACACTTACCATAAATGTAGATGCTCGAGTGTATTCACTGTTGCAGTCATTACATTTGGGTAATCTGCTGGCAGGTTGCCCTCAGTCGGCCTGATTAACAAAGTCTTGGGTTCTGTGTCGGTTGCTGTCCCTTCTTCCATGACATCAGGTCGTCAGGGGTATAAAACATGCAGCCGACGCCATTACATCAGTTTTTCTTGCCCCAGATGTCAGGTGCCCCCCAAATGGGGAGCAAATATATATATATATATATATATATATATATATAAAAAATTAGAAACACAAACATATACCTCCAAACAAAAGCAAATACACCAAAAAGGCTTTTAAGCATAGTAAAAGAAAGGAGGTATAGTAAAAGAAAAACGGGGCTGGAGGGAGGGTAACCAGGACTGCAACAGTGAATACACGCGAACATCTATATTTATGGTAAGTGTACACAACTGTACTTAGTTCATCGTGTTTCACTGTTGCAGTCATTACATTTGGGTAGATTCCCAAAGCTAAGGTTGGGAGGTTGGATTTATACAGCATTAGGACCAGCTAAAAGGCCCTGCAAAACAGCAGTGGCAAAGCCAGCTCTGGATTTAGAGAAAATTGGTAAGTGATAATGCTTGGTGAAAGTATGAACTGAACTCCAGGTAGCAGCTTCTAGAATATCCCTGGTAGGAACACCTCTGAGACAGGCTGCTGAAGTAGATGCAGCCCTGGTGGAGTGAGATCTGATCCTCTGGGGGATAGGTTTTCCATGGTGCTTATAACAGAAATGAATACAATGGCTAATCCATTTAGAAATGGTTTGCTTTGAAATATCCTTCCCCTCTGCCCCTGCAGCAAATGCTACCAGCAGTTGTTCAGATTGTCTTCGAGATTTAGTCCTGTCCAAGTAAAATCTAAGTTGTCTGTGCACATCCAATGAATGCAGAATCCGGTCTACCTTGTTCTGTGGATTGGGAAAGAAAGTTGGCAAATGAATGGACTGATTAAGAGCCACACTGGATACCACCTTGGGCATGAATGATGGATTGGTCCTGAGTGACACCCTGTCCACATGAAAGATGATGAAAGGCTCCACTGCCATAAGGGCCTGTAATTCAGATATCCTTCTAGCTGAAGTGATTGCTAAAAGGAAGGCTGTTTTCCAGGAAAGAAATTTTAAGTCTGCAGTTGCAGATGGCTCGAAAGGAGGTAGAGTGAGTTTCTCCAATACAAAGTTAAGGTCTCAGGCAGGGGTTGGAGCTCTCCTGGGTGGTCTCAAGTTTTTGGCCCCTCTGAGATACTGCTTTAGAAGAGGATGAGAGAAGGGGGGGGGTCTGTGTTGTAATGAGCTGAAATGGCTGAGGCATGGATTTTTATGGAAGAAAAAGACAGGCCATTGTGAAGTATCTCCGTTAAGTATTGCAAAATCTGAGGTAAATTGGGCACTGCTGTGCTCATCCCTTGAGATTGATTCCAGGCACAGAATCTTTTCCATTTGTCAGCATAAGATTTTGTAGTACTAGGTCTTCTCGCCTCCAAAATGACATCCATCATAGGTTTGCTGAGGGATGCTAAGGGTGAATTTAAATGATTAGCCAGGCTGCAAGATTCAATGTTTGGAGCTGAGGGTGCAGAATTTGGTTCTCCTGCTGAGACGGTAAGGAAGGTGTCTGAGGCAGGTGCCATGGCGAAATGTGTGACACACTGCGAAGGAGTGGATACCAGTGTTGGCGAGGCCAGTCTGGAGTCAAAATAATTTTTGGTTTGTCCTGTTTGACTTTTAGTAGAACTTTGGTGAGGAAAGGCAGAGGGGGAAAGGCATAGACTTTTTTCCAGCTGAAGGACAGAGCATCCACTTTTCCAGGCTTTTTTGTGATGAGTTCTTGTGCAAAATTTGTCCAACTGGTAGTTCTGGGGTGAGGCAAAAAGATCTATGTCTGGGCTCCCCCATTTGCGTGTCAACATGTTGAAAATCCATGGTTCCGGTTTCCATTCGTGAGGGTCCATGAGATTTCTGCTTAGTTCGTCTGCCAGAACATTCTGCTTTCCTGGCAGGAATTGAGCTTGTAGTTGTACTTGGTAGCTCAAGGCCATGTTCCACAATGCCATGGCTAGTCTGCAGAGGGGGTAGGAATGTGTACCCCCTGCTTGTTTATGTACCACATAACCGTGGTGTTGTCCATCTTTATCAGTAATTGTCCTGGATGAAGGTAGTCCTTGAAGGCTTTCAGTGCATTCTGAACAGCTAGCATTTCTTTTTGATTGATATGAAGGTGCATTTGATTTGGGCTCCATTTGCCCTGAATGCACTTCCCTGCCAGATGAGCCCCCCATGCATAATCTTATGCGTCTGTAGTTAGGGTTTGGGGGGCAGGGGGTGGTGTGAATGGCAGTCCCTTGTTTTGGTGGCAGGCCTCTGTCCACCATAGGAACTCTATGAGCAGGCAAGGTATGATAGGAATCATTATTTCCAGGCTGAGACGATGTTGACTCCAAAAACTTTTTAAGTATCACTGAAGTTTCCTCATATGCAGTCTTGCACATGGAATTAGAAGAATGCATGAGGCCATGAACCCCAAGGCTTGCAGTATTTGCCTTGCAGATAGCAGGGTTTTTATGGCCACCTGTTTGAAGTAAGTCACCAAATGAATTTGCTTTTCTGGCATAAGGAAAGCCACCTGGGCAGTTGTATTCAAGCTTGTACTCAGGAATGTAATTTTTGAGAGGGTACCAGTTGAGATTTCTTTTCGTTTATGGTGTAGGCAGGTTAGAACTCTTTTTACAACGCCAAATGTTTTAAAAGAATGGCCTGGTTTTCTGCCTGAATTAGACATCGTCCAGGTAAGGATATATTTGAATATTTCTTTGCCTGCAAAATGCAATTACTGGAGCCAGGCACTAATACCCTGGGCACAGCAGACAAGCCAAAGGGCAGTGCAGAGAACTGATAATGCATGCAGCCTGTTTTGAAGCGTAGGAATCTTCTGCAAGATAACTGGTGAAGAGTCAGCACCCTGAATTTTGGAATGTCCAGAAAGGTTTAGAGTAGAGAGGTCCAGAATTGGATGCCATGATTTGTCTTTTCTGGGTACCAAGAAAAGTCTGGAATAGAAACCTTTTCCCTTTTCCTCTTCTAGTACTAGTTGAATAGCCCCCATGTTTAGGAGGGAAAGTACTTGTTTCTGAGCCTCTGCCCACTGATTTGGGGGCAGATCTGGCCACCCGTTTGGAGTTGGCAGTGTGTGGAAATGAAATCTGTATCCCTGGGACACTATTTAAAGCCCATTTGTCTTGGGTTATAAGTTGCCAATTTCTTGAATGAAGAACCAGTTTTTCCCCCAAAGGGGTGGCTAAGAGGTAAGTGCTTGGTAATTTCAAAAGGGAAGTCATTAAGACTGTTTACCATAGGGTGGTGCCTTGTTGTTTCCAGATTTGGAAGTGGAAGCACCCCATTGTTTAGTTCTGAAAGTCCCTTGGGATTGAAACCTGGTGGTTTTCGAATGTCTGGGTTTGGCCGTAGTGGCTCTGGAAGGAGCTGGAAAGGACCTGTTCTTAGTAGACCAATGCCTACTAAATCTAGGAGGTTGCACTTGTAAGAAATTTTTCACAGTTTGCACAGATTTAGCTTCATCTTCCATCTTTTTTAGAACTTCTTCAGCCTTATTGCCAAATAAGCGATCCTGCTGTAAAGTAGCATCCAAAAGTTTTGCTTTAACATGATCAGGCAGAGATTGCTCCTTAAGCCAAGCATGCCTTCTAAGCACAGACCCAGTAACAGCAGCCCTACAAGAGGCCCCTAAAGAATCAAAACCACATTGCAAAGTATGTTTGCCAACTTGTTCAGCTGAATGCAATAAATCCTGCAAATCTTTATTCTCCACATAGTCAGAAATCAACATCATTTTCTGTTTAAGCAGTCCCATGATATGCTGTTAATATTTTAGCACATGGAATTGACAGTTTAAAGCCCTGATTGCTAAGGTTGCAGAAGTATAAACCTTTTTACCCCATCTATCCAACGCCATGGAGTCTCTATCAGAAAGGGTAGGATTTTTAGCAGTAGAAGCCTTAATGCCCTTGGGCCTCAGAGAAATGGTTTCAGGGTCTGCAACAGGATTTTTGAAAAGGAATTTGTGGGACACAGGAACCCTGTAGTACCTGTCTGGTTTGCTAGGGGCTAGAGGCAAGGAATCAGGGACAATACTGGATTCCGAAAACACATCATCAACAATATCTAGTACAGGAGGTATAGCCAAAGGCCTATGCTGAGGAAGAAGAAGGAAATCCCTAAGCCTCTTTTTGGATTCAGAGAAATCCTGACTTTCCCAGTGGAAATGCTCCTTTAAGGTATGTAAAGTTTCTCCAAAAGAGAAATCCTCAAGCGGAGAAGCAGAGGGAATGGAATCCTCTGCATCAGAGTCCTCATAAGTAGGTATGGACAAATCCAGATCATAAGAAGAGTCAGAAGAAACAGAGTCCTGTTCAGAAGATTCATAGTCAAATTCAATCCTAGGCTTCTTGGAGGGGGGGGGGGGGGTTGACTACTCCTGATTAGAGTAATTAAATCTTCAGCCATTTTGATCATTTGTTTTTTAGGCATAGGGGCCTGAACATGTGGCCTGGGCATCAGTTTTTTAGACATAGATCAAGATTTAGGCCTTAGCATTGAAGCTGGAGTCGGTTTAATATGCAAATCTGTAGGCCGGAAAACACCCTCAGAAGCCAGTGCCTGCTCAGCGGCTCCAGACCCATCCAAGGTAGAGGCATCCGCGGGTTCCATATGTGAAGCATCTCGCAGCATACCAAACTTCAAATGGGTCTCACTAGAGGCCTGCGAATCAGAGATAGCGGGTTTCAGGGGCTGAGAAAGCACCTCACTGAGTACCGGCGAACTGGCGACTGGCTTAAGAGAAGCGTCATTGGCAGTTTTGGACCTCAACGGCCTGTCTCTGTCCTTTTCTTTGCGTTTTTTCGGTATTCCGGTGGTTGGATGGCTAACCAACGTCATTTCTGAATAATTAAACCGATAACCAAAATATTTTGAAGCAAAAATGTACCGACAACAGAGTGCGCTGATTAAATAAAGCACAAAACCGACAGCAAGGTACATCGTGGTCAGGGCCTAGGCAAGGAATACAGTACAAATGAAAATCCTTATGAGGTATTTGCTTCCCACAAGTAATACAATTATTAACTTTTACTGACATCAGTAAGGAGCAAGAAAAAGTTTCCCCAACGGGGTACTTAGCTTTAAGTTGAAGACTTCGGTTCTGAAACTCGAAAATGAAAATTTCAGGAGTCGGCCGACTGACACTTGCCAACTGCTTCTGCTTCGGGCACCGCGCGGCAAGAAAGACTGATGTAATGGCGTTGGCTGCATGTTTTATACCCCTAACGACCTGACGTCATGGAAGAAGGGACAGCACCCGATGCAGGACCCAAGACTTTGTTAATCAGACCAACTGAGGGCAACCTGCCAGCAGATTACCCAAATGTAATGACTGCAACAGTGAAACACAATGAACATCCTGTCCTTTTCTGGGTAGGGGGCACAACCTGAATAGTGCCCTGGGTCAGAAGAGCCTGAAGCACTTCTGGAAAGAAAGGAAGCTGTTCCCTTGGAGGTTGTGGGATTCCCAGATAAAGGGGGAAGGGATTTACACACCATGAAATATCCCTGGTTGATGATGGACAAAACCCAAGAATCTTGGGTAACCCTTAACCAATTGGAAGTGACAAGGAAAGACGAGGGACAAGGGAACCAGATAGAGGGAAAGAGGAAGCAAACTGTCAGATGGAACCTGGTTTGTCCTGAAAAGTTGGCTTCTGAGAAATAGGAGTCTGAGTAGACTTAGCTGGAGGCACACACCTAGTGCCCTTTTTATCTATGGGTGGACGGCAAGACTGTCTGCAAACAAAAGCAGATTTGGAAGGATAATTCCTCTGGAACTTAGAAAATGGAGAAACATATACATGTTTCAATTCTTGCAAGGCCTTGTCTTTGTCCTGGAGAGACTTAATCAGCAGCATCAGAGCCAAAAAGGTTTTTATTATCAAGAGAAATATTTAAGAAGTTAGCTTTAATACCATCAGGTAAAGGCTGAATATGAAGCCAAGAGTAATGTCTCAGGACCGAACCAAATGCAGCATCCCTAGAAAAAGCATCATCTGCATCATAACTACACTCAATGGAGTGTTTAGCCACTTGAGAGGTATAACCCAATAAAGACAGGGTTGAGACCTACCTTTCAGAATTCGGAAGGTCAGAAATGACCTAAGAAGCTTAAGAAAGTTGGGCTAAAACATACCTAGTCATATGAATCTGGTAATTGACAGCCTTAAAAGCCAGGATGGCAGGAGTATAAACCTTTTTGCCTAGACATTCCATAGCTATACTGTCTTTGAAGGAAGTAGATTAGTAGAAGACAAAAGCTTAGAAGGTTTGTCACAAGAGATAACAGAGTCAGTACAGAAGGGTCAGTGGATGGACATTTATATACAAACTTACAATAATCGGGTACCTTGTAAAATCTATCAGGTTTCTTGGGGGCTGGAGGCTAAGAATCAGGGGCAATAGAGGCTGCTGAAAAGGTAACCAAAAGGGCAGCCAGGACTGGAGGAACAGCACAGGGTTTGGGAGACTCCATTCTGGAGGAGTTCATAATATATTTTCTGAATATCAGAAACCTGAAAACAATCCCAATTAAAATATTCCATCATACAAGAAATAATGTCCCCAAAAGAGAGTTGTTCTAAGGAAGAATCAGGACTAATAGAATCCTCTTCCTCTGTCCCATAATCCAAAGGAGAAGGGATCTGAGAAGAGTATACCAAAGACTCTTGCCCAGAATCCAAATCCTCATCAGAGGCCTCTTGCTCCCTGGGCCTCTTAGGAGGTGCTGACAGAGACTCCTCGAGGAGGATTCAAGGCCAAAGCATTAAACAGCCCCTGTGTAAAATCCTGCTGCTCATGTTGGGAATCTTTAATAGCAATAGAAATATGCTTGTTTTTTGCTTTTTTCTTTTAAGCAACATCTGCACAAAACCCCCCGGGAGGTTTGGATCCCTGCCAACACTATCAGCATAGTAGGAAACTACTCCTGAAATAGAATCTGTATAATCCCTCTTGGTCTCTCAGATATTATCAGCCAAGTTTCCCCCTCAACATCTCGAGCAGAGATTTGTAAGGCCTCCTAGGATGTGTGAGAAATTGGATTCACGATTGCCTCAGAGGAATATGAATCAGCAACGGACGATCCTCTGGGCTTTCACCAGCCTCAAGAGACAGAGATGTCTGTGGGAGGCTGGACAGCAGCCAAATCAGATCTGTGTTTTTTGGCCTTTTTCTTGGCAGACAACTGACCATCTGGACTGGAAGACTCTACCATAGCACCATGCGCCAACTTTAAATATTGTTTTTCTAGGGAAATAGACAATGAGGAGCAACAACTATGTACGGTCTTAAAGAGAAACACTTGGCAGGTAGAACAGTGCATATGGTCATAAGAAGAGACACTGTTCTTGATGATTTTTATAGGGAGTCTGCCTCCCACACTGACATTTTCCCTTTCTAGAAGACATAGTAACCAGCAAAAGTACAATTGTGTACACTTACCATAAATGTAGATGTTCGAGTGTATTCACTGTTGCAGTCATCACATTTGGGTTATCCTGCCAGGGGTAGCCCTCAGTCGGCCTGAATACCAGAGGCTTAGTATTTCTGCATCAGTTACTGGGTCATCAGTGGTATAAAAACAGGCATCCAATGCCATTACATCAGTTTTTCTTGCCCTAAATGTCAGGAGCCCCCAAAAGGGAGTTAGATTATGGTGGAGGAACACCACCAGTAGAAAGTAAATACCAAAATTTCCTTGTAAGGAGAAAGAGAGGGAGAGAGAGAGAGACAAGGGGGATGGAGGGAGGGAAACCAGGACTGAAAGAGTGAATAGACTCAAACATCTACATTTATGGTAAGTGTACACAACTCTATGTTCTTTGTGTTTCATTGTAGCAGTCATCACATTTGGGTTGATTCCCAAAGCTGAAGAAAAGGGTGGAGGCAGTCAAGAAGACTGGGGGCTGGCTAAGATGCCCTGCAAGACAGCGGTGACAAGGTCTGCCCTGGATTTGGAGAAGATAGGCAGGTGGTAATGCTTGGTGAAGGTATGAAAAGATGTCCATGTTGCAGCCTCCAGGATGTCCCTGGTGGGGACCCCTCTGAGAAAAGCTGCAGAGGTGGAGGTTGCTCTGGTGGTATGTGTCCTGACCCCTTTCGGGGGTGGTTTCCCATGCTGTTTGTAGCAGAAATGGATGCAGTGTGCTACCCATTTGGAGATTGTTTGTTTAGATACGGCCTTGGCCTCTGCTCCTGCAGCGAAGCAGATTGGCAATTGATAATTTTTTCTAAAAGATTTCGTCCTGTCCAGGTAGAATCTGAACTGTCTGTGCACATCTAGAGAGTGCAGAATCCTTTCCCCCTTGTTTTGTGGGTTAGGGAAAAAGGTGGGAAAATGAATGGATTGGTTGAGAACCACACTGGACACCACATTAGGCATGAAGGATGGGTTAGTCCTGAGGGGGACCCTGTCAGAATGGAAAATTAAGGGCTCCACAGCCATAAGTGTTTGTAGGTCTGACACCCTTCTAGCCGAAGTGATGGCAAGAAGCAAGGCTGTCTTCCAAGAGAGAAATTTTAACTCTGCTGAAGCTGCAGGTTCAAAGGGGGGCAGGGTGAACTTTTCCAACACAAAGTTAAGTTCCCAGGCTGGGGTAGGAGCTCTTCTGAGTGGCCTTAAGTTGTCAGCCCCTCTTAGGAACTGTTTGATGAGAGGGTGTGAGAATAGCGGTGGCTCTGTGCTGAAATGAGCAGAGATGGCTGAGGCATGAATTTTACTAGAAGAGAAGTATAGACCCCTGAGTAGTAAGTCTGCCAGGAAATCCAGGATGAGAGGTAGGGAGGGCTGTGCCGTTCCGGCTCCCTTAGCCTGGATCCAGGTGCAAAACCTATTCCACTTGTCAGCACAGGATTTTCTAGTGCTGGGGCATCTGGCCTCAAGTATAACATCTAGAAATTGTTTGCTTAGGTTGGCAGCTTGAGGAGAGGTCAGGGAATAAGCCAGGCTGAAGGTCTGCAATTGGAGATGCATAAATTCTCCATTCCTCTGGGTCAGGAGTGTTGGGCACTGAGGTAGGTGCCATGGTGGCAGGGGTGACAGGTTGCACATCAGTGGGTACCAGGGCTGGCATGGCCAGTCTGGGGCAATCAGTATTGCTCTCGGTTTTTCCTCCCTTATTTTGAGCAGTACCCTTGAAATGAGTGGTAGAGGGGGAAATGCATAGACAGAGAGGTTTACCCACTGGAAGGATAGAGCATCCACTTTCCAGGCCTTGCTGTTAGGTTCCCTGGTGCAGAATTTGCTGAGCTGATTATTGGAATGGGAGGCAAAGAGGTCTGCTTTCAGGGTGCCCCATTTCTGGGGTACCAGGGTGAAGGTTCTGAGGTCTAGCTTCCACTCGTGTGGGTCTAGCAGGTTTCTGCTTAAGTTGTCTGCCAGTAAGTTAAGAGAGCCTGGCAGGAATTGTGTTAACATGTGTAGTTGCATGGCTGAAGCCCTGTACCAAATGGTCATGGTGAGCCTGCAGAGAGGATAAGAGTGAGTCCCCTCCCTGCTTGTTGATATACCACATCACTGTGGTGTTGTCTGTTTTGATCAGTAGAGGCCCCGGGGAGAGTAGGGGTCTGAAAGCTGTCAGTCCATGCTGAACAGCAAACATCTCTTTTAGGTTGACATGCAGATGTATTTGATTTGGGCTCCATTGGCCCTGAATTCACCTGCCATCCAGGTGAGCACCCCAGACATAGTCTGATGTATCTGAGGTGAGGGTCTTGGCGGCGTGGGGCTGTGAGAAGGGAAGTCCCTTGTTGTTGTTGCATGCTGCTGCCCACCAAAGAAAATCTTTCCTTAGACAAGATATCATTTGTATAAGAGTTTCCAGGTCTTGAGAGTGCTGACACCAAAGGGTTTTTAGGTACCATTGTAGTTTCCTCATATGCAGTCTAGCATATGGAATGAGTAGAATGCAGGAGGCCATGAACCCTAGAGCTTGCAGGATTTTCCTTGCGGATAACTGGGTTATGGTGGCTAGTTAAGAGAAGTAGCCTGTCAGGTAGGCTTGTATTTCTGGAGTAAGGAATGCCATCAGGGATGCTTTGTCTAGGCTTGCTCCCAGGAATACAATTTTTTGTGTAGGGACTCGTTTTGATTTCTTTTTGTTGATAGTATACCCCAGGGAGGTCAGTAGGTCCTTTAGAAAAGGGCAGGTGCTGAAGCAGCTTTTCCTGACTGTCTGCCTGAATCAGGCAGTTGTTTAAGTATGGGTAAATATAAATAGTTCTTTGTCTGCAAAAAGCAATGGCGGGAGCCAGACATTTTGTAAAAACTCTGGGAGCAGTAGATAAGCCAAAGGGAAGCGCAGAGAACTGAAAGTGCATAGATCCTGCCCTGAAACATGGGTAATTCCTGCATGATTACCTGATTGGGATGTGTAGGTAGGCTTCTTTTAGGTCTAGGGTGGCTAACCAAGCATTCTTGGAAAGCATAGGTAGAAGCTGCTGGAGGGTGAGCATTCTGAATTTTGGTATCACCAGAAAGGTGTTTAGAATGGATAGATCGAGGATGGGGCGCCATGTGTCCTCTTTTCTGGGATACCAGGAAGAGTCTGGAGTAGAAACCTTGGCCTATCTGTTCTGCAGGAACATACTCTATGGCCCTCATGGAGAGCAGGGAAAGAACTTGCTTTTTGGCCTCTGCCCACTGGTTTAGAGTAAGATCTGGGAACCCATTTGGGTTGGCAGAGTGTGGAAATAAAATTTGTATCCCTGGGACACTATGTTGAGGACCCAGCGGTCATTGGTAATGGTGGCCCAGTTGCCTGCGTGGAAGGAGAGTTTTCCTCCTAGGGGCACGAGCAGGTGGGCAGAGGGAGGGGGTGGAAATATACAGTCATTGTGAGTTCTTACCATAAGGGGGGTGGCTTTTCACTCCCTGTTTTTGAAGAAGAGGAACTCCATTGCTTAGATCTCTGCATTCCCTGGGGCTGTTGTCTGGGGGGTCTGCTTCCCCCGGGTCTGGGCTAAGCTGACCTGGAGGGGGTGGGAAAGGACCAGTGCTTAGAGGGGCAATGCCTACTGAACCTCGGAGGCTGGACCTGTAAGGAGTCTGTCTGCACAGATATAGCTTTTTCTTCCATCTTTTTTAAAACCTCTTCTGCCTTGGTGCCAAATAAGTAGTCTTTGTTCAAGGGTGCGTCCAATAACTTGGATTTGACATGATCTGGCAAGGTCTGTTCCTTAAGCAAAGCATACCATCTAATGACAGAACTGGTGACTGCTGCCCTGCAAGATGCTTCTAGGGCATCAAAACCACATTGTAAGGTGTGCTTAGTTACTTGACTTGCAGAATGCATTAACTCTTGTAACTCTATTTTCTGCACAAGCAGGAAAAGAAGATATTTTTTGTTTGAGGAGTTCCATGGCATGTTGCTGATATTTCAGCATGTGGAACTGACAATTTAATGTTCTAATAGCAACAGTAGCAGAGGTGTATACTTTTTACCCCATCGGTCTAATGCTTGGGAATCCCTATCTGAGGGGGTGGGATTCTTAGCTGAGGCTGCTTTGATTCCTTTATGTTCTTAAGAGATGACCTTGGGGTCAGCAGTAGGAATTTTGAAAAGAAATTTGTTAGAGTCAGGGACTCTATAATACCTGTCAGGTTTCCTGGGAGAAGGAGGGAGGGTGTCAGGAGTCAGACTGGATTCCATAAAAACATCATCCACAACATCCAGGATAGGAGGAAAGGTCAGAGGTCTGTGCTGTGGTAGATCTAAGAATTCCCTGAGTCTCTTTTTAGACTGAGGATAGTCCTGACATTCCCGGTGGAAATTCTCCCTTAAAGTATGTAGGGTTTCCCCAAAGGAAAAGTCCTTGGGTGAAGAAGCTGAAGGGATGGATTCCTCTGCATCAGAATCCTCATAGGCAGAGAGGGGTTGCATATCTTCATATTTAGATGCATCAGAGTCATCGGACTCTTATTCAGATAAAGTTACTGGGGACAAGTCTCTTTCTTTTGAAAGGGGTAGCCTGGCTTCCCCTAATAAGCATTATAAGGTCTTCCACCATTTTAAGCATTTGAGACTGAGGCAAGGAAGCAGGTGCCTGAGCTTGGGTCGTTGGTTTTTTGGGTGTGGTTCATACCCTGGGTCTTAGAAACTCGGTTGTTTTTGAAAGAACTGAAGATGCAAAATAAATCGGTCTGTGTCTAGTATCGGTAGTGTGAAGTACTTCCTCGGAAGCCTGTGCCTGCTCAGTGGCTCCGGACCCATCCAAGGTAGAGACATCCGCAGGATTCTTAGTCGAAGAAGAGTCTCGTGGCATACTGGACTCAGAAAGGGTCTTGGTAGCGGCCTGCGAATCCTCAGAAGCAGGCATCAGGGGCTGCAAAAGCTCCTCACTGAGGACCGGAGAATTGACGACTAGCTTAACGGAAGCGTCTTCGTCAGTTTTGGACCTGTGCGGTCTGTCTCTGTCTTTATCCTTACGTTTTTTTCAGAAGATCGGTAGTCGGATGGCTTACTGAAGCCATATTGGAATTCAAAGACTGAGAGAGAAAATACTAGCTACAATAAGGGCCCGACGACGTATAGTTCTGGCATTGAACAAAGCACAAAAGCGACAGGGGGGGACATCGTGGTCTGGGCTTAAACAGGTGACGCAGTAAGAATGGAAGTCTCAGTGTGGTATTTGCTTTCCCCAAGCGAAACAATTGCTAACTTTTTCTGACATCTGTTAGAGCAAGAAAAAAGGATTCCCAGTGGGGTACTTAGCTTTAGAAGACTTCAACTTCAATTTGGAAATGAAAACTCAGGTAGCGGCTGACTGGCACTCATGCAAACTGCTTCTGCTTTGGGCTCCTCAGCAAGAAAGACTAATGTAATGGCATCGGCTGCCTGTTTTTATACCACTGACGACCTGACATCAGTCCTGGACAGCAACTGATGCAGAAATACCAAGCCTCTGGTATTCGGGCTGACTGAGGGCTACCCCTGGCAGGATCACCCAAATGTGATGACTGCAACAGTGAAACACGAAGAACATCTACTCAGGGTCCAAATGAAACAAAAAAAAAATGCAGTCACTCAGAATCTTTAATATAAGGTTTAAGTGCTTTGGTGCCTTCACACCTGGATCTTCATCAGAACAATGTAAGCATTAATTCCCTTCCTGTAAACAACCTTAAAGGTCCCAACCCCTAGATCATCTTAAAGAAATACCACATGTAAAATTACATAAAAATACCTGAAAAAACATGCATATCAAAGATAGAAAATTTAATACAGAATTGTTAAAATCACATAACTAAAAAATGAATAAAAATATCATATCTTGGTAGCTTTAATCTTCACGATGTGCTTAACTGAAATTATATCATTAATGCTGGGGGGGGACATGCATTTAGCAGTAACTGCCAATATAATTCCCTCTGCTCTAATAGGAGATTCCAGTCAGCCCCCCCCGGAAGAGTTGGTAGAAGAAGCCTGATCCTCATCAAAGGAATCCTACTCTCTAGGCCTCTTAAGAGGAGTGGAACACCAGGGAGGGGCAGGAACAGAGACCTTATGAGGAGGCTTTAAAGCCGTTAAAGTGTTAACCCCTGAGAAAATCCTGCTATTCACATTGTGGTTCCTTAACTGCAGGGGAAATATGCTTGGTTTTCTGTGGGACATCTGCATGAAAAACCCTGGGAGAGTCAGACCCTTGTTGACACTCAATAAGCATAGAAGGGATCTCCTCCTTTACTAAGATCTGCAGAGTCCCCCTCTGTCCCTCGGAAATAATTCACAGAGGTTCCCCCTCAACATGAGGAGAAGACTTCACATAGCCTCCATGGACATGCGAGAAGTCGGATCTATGACAGCCTCCAAAGAGGTTGCAGCACAGGATTCAGAAGCAATGACTGGACGATCCTCTGAGCTTTCAGTAGCCTTAAGAGAGACGTCTGTGGGAGGCTGGATGGCAGCTATATCAGAGTTTTTTGGTCACTTTATTTTTGGCTGATACCTGACCATCGGAATGGGAAGACTCCACCATAGCACCATAAGTCAACAGCTTAAGATGTTGGTTTTCAAGCTAAATAGACAAGGAAGAGACGTGACTATGTGGAGTCTTAGGGTTCAATGCTTGGCAGATACAACACCGTGTACAGTCATGGAAAGCACCCAGACAGAAGAGACACTGATTGTGCAGTCTTTATGGGGAATCTGCCTTCCACACTGACATTTCCCTTTCTGGATGACATAAAACCAACAATAAAAGAGAAAGATAAGGAAGAATCCCAATGGGACACATCAGAAATGGCTCAGTAATCAGCAAAGAAAGGTGTTCAGACTGACCTTCAATGATGGCATTTAGACAGGAGGCAAAGCTGTTCTGAAGTATGTGCATCTGTACATTACCTTTATGCCCTACACCCTTGTGTGATGAGCATACATGTGACATACAGCACCTGTAGATACTAAAGGCTTTGGTATACTGACCTTTTGGGCTATCCTTTGGCAGGGGATTCCTTACATTAGGAATACCACAACAGTTATATGGAAGGATTATCCACATTTCTTGGTATAAATGGTGATGAAAATGAGTCTTTGACTGTTTCTTCTGCAATCTTAAAAATGACATCTGGAATCAAAGAGCATAGAAAGGAGGCATATGCAAAATTCCCATAGCAAGTGAAACAGAAAGTACACTTGTGTACACCTACCATAAATGTAGATGTTCGAGTGTATTCACCATTGCAGTCATCACATTTTGGTTATCTGCCTGCAGGTAGCCCTCAGTCGGCCTGAATACCAGCGTCTTGGGATTTCTGTGTCGGACGCTGTCACCTCTTCCATGACATCAGGACGTCATGGGTATAAAACATGCAGCCGATGACATTACATCAGTTTTTCTTGCCCCAGATGTCAGGAGCCCCCTAAATAGGAAGCAATTACATGGATGTGGAACACCCCCCAGCAAAAAGCAAATACCAATTATATAAGGAGTGCCAAAGAAAAAGGATAGTTATAAGTGAAGAGAAGTCAGGGGGCTGGAGGGAGGGTAACCAGGACTGCAACAGTGAATACAATCGAACATCTACATTTATGGTAAGTGTACACAACTGTATTGTTCTTCGTGTTTCACTTTTGCAGTCATCACATTTGGGTTGATTCCCAAAGCTGAGGATGGGTGGAGGCAGTTAAGAAGCATTAGGGCCGGAAAGCCGTCCCTGTAAGACTGCTGTAGCAAATCCAGCTCTGGATTTAGAAAAGATTGGTAAGTGGTAATGCTTGGTGAAGGTGTGTACAGAGCTCCAGGTTGCAGCTTCCAGAATGTCTCTGGCAGGGACTCCCCTGATAAATGCTGTAGAGGTTGATGTAGCCCTAGTGGAATGTGTTCTGATCCCCTGTGGGGCAGGTTTCCCATGACGTTTGCAGAAGAAATGGATGCAGTATGCTATCCATGTAGAAATGGCTTGCCCTCTACCCCTGTAACAAAACTGACTAGCAGCTGGTCAGATTTTCAGAAAAGTTTAGTTCTGTCCAGATAGAACCTAAGCTGCCTGTGCACGTACATGGAGTGCAGGATCCTTTCCCCTGTATTCTGAGGCTTAGGGAAAAAAGTTGGAAAATGAATGGATTGGTTTAAAGACGCACTAGATACCATCTTTGGCATAAATGATGGGGTAGTCCTGAGGGAACCCTGTCCGCATGAAAGATAATGAAGGGTTCCACAGCCATAAGGGCCTGCAATTCAGACACTCTTCTTGTTGAAGTGATGGCTAGAAGTAAAGCTGTTTTCCAGGAGAGGAATTTTTAACTCTGCTGAAGCAGCTGGTTCAAAGGGTGGAAGCGTGAGTTTTTCCAATACAAAGTTAAGGTCCCAGGCTTTGGTGGGAGCTCTCCTGGGGGGGGTCTTAAATTTATGTTTTTTTTTTTTTTGACTACTCTCAACAACTGTTTGACTAGAAGATGAGAGAAGAGGGGTGGGCTCAGTATTATAAGCTGAGATGGTGGAGGCAGGAATCTTAAATGAAGAGAAGGATAGGCCTTTGTGGGACATTTCTGTTAAGTAATCCAATATATGAGGTAAGCTGGGCACATTTGTGTCCATCCCTCGGAACTGGCTCCAAGAACAGTATCTATTCCACTTTTCTGAATAGGATTTCCTAGTAGCAGGCCTTTTTGTCTCCAGGATGACATCCAGCACCTGTTTACTGAGGGTTCAGGTCATGAACCAGGCTGCTAGGTTCAGGGTTTATAACTGAGGATGCAAATTCTGGCCCCTCTGCTGGGACAGCAGGGAGGGGTCTGAGGTAGGTGCCAAGGTGGCAGTACTGTCAGACTGCGCAAAGGTGGGTACCAGTGCTGGCGTGGCCAGTCTGGTGCAATCAGGCTTATCCTGTTTGATCTTTAGTAGAACCTTCGAGTGGAGGGGCAGAGGGGGAAAGGCACAGATTGAGAGGTTTTCCCATGTAAAGGACAGAGCATCCACTTTCCATGCTTGGCTGTGGGGAGTTCTGGTGCAATATTTGCTCAACTGAAAGTTCTGAGGGGAAGCGAAGAGGTCCACCTCTGGTACCCCCCCCCCACCTGCGGATCAGCAGCTTGAATGATACAGGTTTCAGTTTCCACTCGTGCGGGTCCATTAGATTTCTGCTTAAGTCGACTGCCAGTTTACCTGGCAGGAAATGAGTTTGCATGTGCACTAGGTTGCTCAAGGCTGTGTCCCACAGAGCCATGGCTAACTTGCAGTGGGGGTAGGAAATGGTTCCCCCCTGCTTGTTTATGTACCACTTAACTGTGGTGTTGTCTGTCCTTATCAATAGTTGCCCTGGAAGAATAAGGCATTTGAAAGCTGTCAGACATTCTGTACAGCTAAAATTTATTTTTGATTGATATGCAGGTGCATTTGCTTTGGGCTCCATTTGCCTTGAATACCTTGTCCTGCCATGTGAGTCCCCCATGTATAGTCTGATGCATCTGCTGTTAGGATTTGGGTGGCAGGGGGTAGAGTGAAAGGGAGTCCTTTGTTGTGGTAGCAGGCCTCTGCCCACCAAAGAAACTCTGCCCTGATGCTAGGAATGATAGGAATCACTGTTTCCAGGTCCTAAGAAAGTTGACACCAGTGACTTTTTAAGTACCATTGAAGTTTCCACATATGCAGTCTTGCATATGGAATTATTAGAATGCAAAGAGGCCATGGACCCTAGGGATTGCAGTATTTTTCTTGCAGATAGCTGGGTTTTGGTGGCCAGTAGAATGAAGTAGTTTGTCAATAACATTTGTTTTTCCGAAGTGAGGAATGCCATCTGGGAAGTTGTGTTCAAGCTTGCTCCCTGGAATACAATCTGTTGGCTGGGTACGTGATGTGATTTCTTTTTGTTGATGGTTTACCCCAGTGAAGTTAGAAGTCTCTGTACAAATGTCAGGTGCTGGAGTAGCAATTCCTGACTGTCCACCTGAATCAGGTAATCGTGCAAGTATGTGTGAATTAGAATTTTCTCTGCCTGCAATATGCAATGGCTGGAGCTAGGCATTTTTTGAACCATGGGCCTAGTAGATAAGCCAAAGGGAAGTGCAGAGAACTGATAATGCATAGAGCCTGCTGTGACACATTGGTATTTCCTGCAAGAGTCCTTTATGGGGATGTCAGATAAAAAAAAAAATAGGGTGGCTAGCCAGGAGTCCTTGGCTAGCATAGGAAGCAGATGTTGAAGAGTAAGCATCTTGAACCTTGGAACTACCAGGAAGGGGTTGAGAATAGACAGATCCAGGATAGGGCGCCAAGAGTTTTCTTTCCTGTGACCTGAAACAGTCTGGAGTAAAAACCTTGTCCCCTATGCTCTGCTGGGACAGGTCAAATAGCCTTAATACTGCAGAGAGAAAGTACTTGCTTTTGGGCCTCTGCCCACTGGTGTGGGGGGTGGTCTGGCCATCCACTTGGGGTTGGCAGTGAGAAGTAGAATCTGTATGCCAGGGATACCATGTTCAAGACCCATCTGTCCTGTGTGATGTACTCCCAGTTTTTTGCATGTAGGGCAAGTTTTCCTCCTAAGGGTGCAAGTACTTGGGCAAGGCTTGGAAGAATTAAGGGTAAGTCATTGTGAGATTTCACCATAGGATGTTAGCTTACTACTCCCTGTTTTAGAAATGGGAGCACTCCATTGCTTAGATCAGTGCATACCCTGAAATTGTAATCATGGTGGTATGTTGCCCCTGGGTTAGGACTGAGAAGGTCTGGGAGGGACTGGAAAGAACCAGTTTTTAGAAGGCCAATGCCTACTGAATCTAGGTGGTTGTACCTATAGGAAATATGTAACTGTTTGCATAGATTTAGCTTTTTTTCTCCATCTTTTTGAGGACTACTTCTGCTTTATTGCCAAATAGGCGTTCTTGATTTAGTGGTGCATCTAATAATTTTGCTTTGACATAGTCTGGCAAGATAGGTTCCTTAAGCCAAGCATGCTTTCTAAGAACAGACCCAGTGACAGCAGCCCTGCAAGATGCTTCTAAGGAATCAAAACCACATTGCAAAGTATGTTTTCCAACTTGGTTAGCAGAATGCATTAACTCTTGTAAATCTTTATGTTCTGCACAATCAGGAATCAACATCATTTTCTGTTTAATTAGCTCCATAATATATTGCTGATACTTTAACATATGAAACTGGCAGTTTAAAGCCCTGATGGTCGAGTAGCAGAGGTGTATATCTTCTTACCCCATCTGTCTAAAGCCCTAGAGTCCCTGTCCGAAGGGGTAAGGCTTTTGGCTCTTGTAGCCCTAATGCCTTTAGGTCTCTGGATCCGCAGTAGGATTCTTAAAGAGAAACTTGGGGGAGTCAGGTAGGTTTCCTGGCCACTGGAGGCAAGGTATCAGGGGTAATGCTGGATTCCAAGAAGCCATCATCTACAATCTCCAGAACAGGGGGTATAGCTAGAGGCCTGTGCTGAGGCAAGTCTAAAAATTCTCTGAGTCTCTTTTTGGACTTTGGGTATTCCTGGCATTCCCAGCGGAAATGTTCTCTTAAGGTATGCAAGGTTTCACCAAAAGAAAAGTCCTCTGGAGGGGAGGCAGAGGGGATGGAATCCTCTGCATCTGAATCCTCATAGGAAAATAAGGGAATGTCCTGGTAATCAGAGGGATCAGAGTCATGAGGCTCACGGTCTGTAGAATCTGAAGGAAAATCAATCCTTTTTGTCTTAGAGGGGGAAGGCTGTCTTCCCCAAATTAAAGTTATAAGGTCTTCAGCTATTCTAAGTATTTGTTTCCGTGGTATGGGAACTAGAGCATGCACTTTGGTCATCAGTTTTCTAGGCGAAGTGCGAACTCTGGGCCTGAGAAACTCGGTAGTTTTAGTTAGAAATGAAGATGTTGGTTTCATACGACCATCAGAAGGTTGGAATACACCCTCAGAAGCCGGTGCCTGCACAGCGGCTCCAGACCCATTCGCAGGTTCCATAGTCGAAGCAACTCGCGGCATACTCTGAAAGGGTCTCAGCAGAGGCCTGCGAATCTGTAGAAGCGGGTATCAGGAGTTGGGAAGGCGCCTTACTGAGTACCGGCTTATGCGGTCTGCCTCTGTCTTTATCCTTACTTTTTTTGGAAGATCTGTATCCGGATGACTTATCGAAGCCATTTCAGAAAACGGAGAATGAGCGAAAGAATTTAGCGAAAAAATAGTATAACGATGAATAGTTCAGGTGTTGAACAAGGCACAGAACCAACAGCAAGGAACATCATGGTCTGGGCCTAAATAGTTGACACAGTAAGAATGAAAATCTGTGAGGTATTTGCTTTCCAGAGGCAAGACAATTATTAACTTTTTCTGACATTGGTTTAAGAGCAAGAAAAAAGGATCCTCAACGGAGTACTTATCTTTTAGAAGAATTCAGGTCTGAAACTCGAAAAATGAAAATTTCAGGAGTCGGCCGACTGGCACTTACGAACTGCTTTTGCTTCAGGCACCACACGGCAAGAAAAAGTGATGTAATGGCGTTGGCTGAATGTTTTACGTCATGGAAGAGGCAACAGCATCCGACACAGAAATCCCAAGACTCTGGTATTCAGGCCGACTGAGGGCTACCTGCAGACAGATAACCCAAATGTGATGACTGCAACAGTGAAACATGAAGAACATCGCATCCACTACTACTCTCCTTGTTGCCCTGCTGAAATAAGCAGAAAGAGGGTGGGGAGAACCACATTCTTCTGTCTGGCAAACAGGCCAAGCTCAGAAGTGCACCACAGGAAAGGGTAGGAGGTTCAGCTCAGAGCTTCTACCAGCTCATTCACTTCCCCAGGGAGTAAAAGATCCTCTTCCATCTACTCTCACCACCATGTGAGCACAGATTCTCTATACAGAAGGTATAGCTTTGTATGTACTCTCTTGCTTGTTTAGAAACCACATGAAATGCTGGATTAGTTTTTTGACCAGATCTGTACAAATTATGGAAATAGCTGTTCCATTAAGTCTTTTCGGGACTAGAAAGATGTATGGCACTGCCCTCCAATTTGATTATGTAAAGCCCCCACCCTTCCATGGGGGAATAACACCCCAAAAAGTGCTGCAGCCTTAGTGGGTTCTTCAGCCTGCAAGTAAAACTGTTGACAAGACTTCCAACAGATTTGGTTACAGAAAGGGAAGCCCAACAGAAGATTTTGGAGGAGGGGCTGTACATCACTTTAGATTATTGAAACAAGGGTCGGACACCACCAGAAAATCAGTGAGTACTTGATGGCTCAGAAGCCACTGACCCCTCAGCACCCTTATGAATGGAAACAGCACCATGAAGATCATAGATGCTATCAAGTCCAGAAGAGTCTGAGCTTGGACCCTTTGAGGTAACCTCATCCAAGACTCAAACCATGACCTCCTAGGCACTCTTCAATGGCACAAACAGATAGGAAATATAGGGTGTTCAGCTCTGTTCCAATAAAGAGCTTCTTCTGGGATGGGATCAAAGAGGACTTTTCCAATTTATGATCAGTCATAGGGATGGCATCCTTGGCAGCATGTAAAGGACAGCTGCCTAATGGAACTTTCCATGACTCTCATAGCAGGAGCTAATCTTCTAGGTAAGGGACACCAAGAGACCCTTCTTCTGCAAGGCTTTGGCTACCATGGACTTGACTTTGATGAAGATTCTGGGTGCTGAAGAAAGCACCAATGGCAACAGTTTGTATTGGAAGTGATGTCCTCCCTAATGTGGATCAAAAGGTCTTTCCAAATGGACCACAAAGCTTAATTAACAAGAAGGCATCCTTCATGCCCACAATCATCATCCAGACACCCCAATGGAGCAGCGGCAATATCCCCTTACAGTCAGGCCACCTAGAACTGAACATAATGGATGAAAGCACTCAGGTCCAGACTGGGTAGAAAAATCATCCATCCCCTTCAGAATCAGAAGGGAAAGAATAAAATCCCCATCCTTCCTCTACAACTAGCATGGCCTCTATGACCACGAGCAGAAACAGTCTTAACCAGTCCCCAACAATTCTACTGAAATTAAATGAATTTACCTTCCACCAGCATTCTTTCAAATGAAGGCTCTATAAGCTCCTAGATGTGGCCTAAGGTGATCATATCTAGAACCCACTAGGTCCTTGAGATAATTTTACAGATTTGGATAAAGTGGAAGAAATGCCAATGCTGCCAACAATCCCAGTCCACTATTAGGACTGCAGTGGAGCTGACAGGGGAGTCATCAACTTGCAAGACTTTGCACAGGAAGGAACAGATGAAAGGAGATCTCCTTCTCTTTTGGGGCTGACCAGGTTTAACAGACAAAGCAACAAAAGTGGCATAAACAGGAATCAGAGGCCCTTCCCAAAAGTGATGGCATGCTTCCTTTTTAAGAAGTCACTGACCAGGTCCTACACAGGCTGTTCAAAGAAAACCTCAAGCTTATGAACCTCAGCTCCAAGCTGATACAAGAGAGTATTAGCCATGCCATGATGTATAGGCACATACACATCAGCCTGCAACTCTAGGTAAGGCATTAGTACAATTAAAATTACAACTAGACACATGGAATCCTAAAGTTGTGCCTATGTCTTCAGTCACATAAAGATCCCAGACTCAGGGATGCACTAAAGCTCATCTAAAACCCTCATAATGAGGGGGATGACAGTCGGAGATGAACAGCAGAATGTTCTGAATCTCAAAATGACAGCGGAAAAAAACATTTGCCACACCTGTGCATAGCTTTAGACTCCTTGTTTGACATCACAGATGGAAAATTTTCCAACAATTATATACTGAACTTAAAAGGCCATACAGACATTGGCAAATGGATGTTTAGTGAGTTGTTCTATACACTCAAGCACTGACTTGTAAACAGCAATGATCTTTTCCCAGGCTGGACAGGAAGATTTCAGGTAGCCCCAAGCTATTCTAATGACATTTATGATGAGTGATGAAGGGAGTGGGATGGCAAATGACTCATTGGGGTGTAGATGCCTGAGCCAAGTTTGAAGCTATTCACAATCTTGACAATATCACCAAAAAAGGGTTAATCCTGGAGAGGGGTAAATGTGATGGGGGGGGGTATAGCTAATGTTAATCACAGAGACAATGATCTCAGGATCAACCAACTCCTCAAAGGATCCTAAGGGTGATTAAGTACCACAGTAGAGGGGCTGGTATCAGTTGATGGTCAGCTGTGACGAAGGGGGAGGATAGGCAGATACACAAACATCAAGTTGCATCTCCCCATGGTGGGAGCCAAGACACCTCCCCCAATCAGTGGTCCTTGACCAAGGTCTGGGAGTGGTTCAGACTCGAGCCCACCAAATTCTAGGATAGGACAACATCCTGAAGGGTTCTGGGGAATAGTTGGACAATAAACTTATACCAGAGATTTCTACGCTTCAGATCTGATAACAAATTTTAAAAGTTATCCATATGACAATGTCTGGGTACCCCTGAATACGGGATTTTATTGGGGAAAAAGTACAAATTCTGACCCGTGAAGACGTAATATCAAACCTAGGACCCACCACAGCAGGTTCTTGATGTTTGAGTTGGGGGAGTTCAGCAGTATTTTCATAGTGGGCAAAAGGAAGCCAGCAGCCAGCCAAGAAAAACAAAACAAAGGATAAATTAAAAAAGAAATATCTAATGTCTCTGCAATATAAACAAGATTCAGTGTCTCATTAACCCAACACACTACTGATATGTCTGACAAAGAAATGCAAAAACTGATTTCAGCACTAACTTGTCATACTGTGGAACATCCAAAAAGAGGTCTTCCATGACAAGCTGCATCACATCATCACATTTGCCATGGATCTTCAGACAAGCAAAATCATCCTTTGGTGTCCACTGCAAAGAAAGAATACACAAAATGTAAACACTGAACTTGGGTGAAAACAACATACTTTGCTTCACAAGAACTTCACCATTAGATTTTGTGGTGTTCTTGTTACGCCTACCTGTAGATTGACTATATACAGCTTAGGCCGTCTGCATGGAGGTCTGTTCATATTCCAAAGACATGGGTATTTCTTTAGGACCTGTTCAAAGGCACACACAAAGCACAAGACTCAAACATTCATCTGCAAACTGGCTATACAGTCGGTACTTTGGATTATGTCAGAAGTCATGTATGGGAATCAGTGACAATCAACAGACTATTTTACAAAACAGAAATCAAGACAAGAACTGCATTCCATACTATGAGTTGGCTACACAGTGCTGGGCTAATAACCATAGATGGAAATAATGGAATCCTCATATATGGTCTCAGCAAAATGTAAAACATGTTGTGAACAGTTTAGTCTACATAAAGATACAGAAATACAAATTAGAGCAGTCCTAAAATGGAGTGATAGACGAACCTTGAGGCTGGAACCCAGACAAAGGATAACATCTGCTTTTGCTGCTGCCTCAGCAGCACCTTTCCAATTCAGCGGCTGCTCCAGTGTACCTCTCTCTCCAAAGTGGACAATTGTGTCTCTCAGACCATTCTGACACTTGTGGCACTTCCTACTAGTGTTATGCCTATGTAAAGATGTCTTCTCTGTCACATCAAACAGACGTATATACTCCACATTTGGAGAACACGATGTGCAAACCTATTAAGAGGAACTAAAGATTTACTAAAGAAAATGCAATACCTTGAAAGATCATTTAAATTCATTCATGGTCAAAGTCTCCAAATGCCACTGCTGCTAGACCCATAAGAGCAGACTTGCATTCTTGAGGATGAATTAATTAAATTAAACAAGGCAGTACAGATACAAGGTTATATGTATGTGTTCTCACCTCTATGTACATGTTTCCATGAAGTTCTGACAATGCATGTCTTGGGAGCCCACTGCGTAAATGTAGGCCATCACAGTTCTGAGAGACTACATGTTGCACCTTAAAGAAAGGCAATAAAAAGACTGCCATTAAAAGTCATCAATACCTGGTTGGTTTTCTGATCAGACTGAGTACTGTAGAATATACCACAATCTGTACCATACTTAGTATCAGTTACTCATCTGACCATTAATAGCCTAGCCCAGATTATCCTGCATCGAAGACTTACCTCCTTCCTCAAGGCAGGTCACATGAGATACAGCCTGGAGAAAATTTAATTTGTGAATAACCATCCAATTGTCTAGGTTAGTCCTGAATGCAACTAAGGTACTACTTTGCTTAATAGGCAGGGTTAGTTTATTACATAGGTTAGGAATACTCTGGGTAAGAACCTGTCATGCCAGTCTGTCCTATTAATTTTTAACAGAGATTAAAGTCCTTGGTACATGAGCTTGAGGAACCACTAGTTCTATGAAGGCAGTGCCTAGGAAAAGTGGTTTGAATAATGCTACGGAAACTGAGGCTTGTGGCTTTTTTTTTGTTGCTGCTTTGGCACCTCTGGGGTCTCTCCAGTTGAGTGCTAAGTTTCAATAAGTACACACCAACAGGAGCATTGTATTCAATAATGGAGTGGAAAAGAGATGAATACAGTGGAAACAAACCTTCACCAGTTCAATTTAAAATATTCTTGGTTATTAGTTGAGCAGAGGACTTTCCAAGTACAGGGGACCATCTACAAAGATGCATAGATCTCTAGTGTATGTCACTCTTAAGGTGTGTATCAGCCATGTAGTATGATAACAATTTTTTTTTTACCAAAGTGGACTGTATTATATTTCGGCATTTAGTTTGAGGCTCTTGTCCTTGCATTAGTTATCTGCATAGTTCATCCCATCCTAAAGTACCTTCATATTGCTGGGTGCTCAAACAATCCCTAGTTCACAACGCCAGTGAGTTGTGTTAACCACAGACCTGGAATGCTGTCTTGTTAATCAGAGAAATAAATGTCAAATAGAAGGAAACCCAGCAGTGAAGCTCAGGGAACGCAGCTTGTAACACTTACTTTCTCTGAGGTGGCACCTGGAACTCTAGCAACATGTATTCTGTCAAACAATCTTCTATTCACCTTACTTCCTTCCTATGGCTTGATGTTTAGGTTCACCAGTTTGTCACCAGTGCCTGAATGGGGTACAGTATCAAATGCTTTTTTTTCTAGATTCATCACATGGTCCCACTTGTTGTATGCCCTCTTAAATGCTTCTGTAGACTCCTTTACCACACACATTCTGGCAGTCCATTCCATGGGTCAATGACCATCACAACGTAAGTTCAGACTGAATGGCCCCTTCACATCTACTTGACATGATCTTGTTCACAAAGAACAGCTGTGTAAAATCTTACCATAACCATAGATGTCCTTCTCTTCCATGTTGCAGTATTCTAGTTGTGGGATTTTCTGCCCTCAGGCGACTCATACATAGTCTCCTATAGAAAAGCTTTAGCTTGGCTGTTGCAGCTACGTGGGACATCACACATAAGGCCATAAACCAGGGGCCTTAAATGTGATGTCTGCACGCACAAGCCTCAGAACTTGAAGCTCAGCAGGTAGAGTAGAAGACCCAGCAGAAGATGCCAGTGGTTTCAGGTATGGGACCCTGGGGTCCTTCTGTAGCATAGATAGGTCCATGGTGAAGCTGGGATGAAAAGAGAATGATGAGGGGGGGTTTTAGTGGGTGGGAAGGAATACTGCAACATGGAAGAGAAGGACATGTATGATCATGGTAAGATTTTACACAACTATTCTATGTCCTTCTATTCCTATGTTGAGTATTCTAGTTGTGGGAGAGTACCACAGCTCAGTTGGATGAGAGGGTGGCGGATGCAGAAGAGGATTTTACAAAGCCCTTTAGGATTGCCCTGGCGAATCCTGCACTTGCTCTGGAGACTTGGTATAGCTTGTAATGTTTGGTGAAAGTGTGGATTGTGGACCATGTGGCTGCTTCCATAATGGAAGCAGTGTCCAGACCTTTCAGGAAAGCCTTGGAATGGGCTTGGAAAGGACCTTGCCCTTATGGAATGGGACTTTACTCCCAGTGGGGTTTTTTCCTGTGGTGGGAGTAGCAGAGACAGATGGCTTTCCTGATCCAACATGCGATGGTTTGTTTGGAGACTACCTTGCCCAATGCTCTGGGGTGGAGGGAAACAAAGAGTTGTTTAGATTTCCTAATGGATTTAGTTTTGTCCAGGTAAAACTCTTAGTTGCCTGTGTACATCCAGGGAGTGGAGTATCCTCTCCCCTTCATTTGTGGGAGAGGGAAAGAAGGTGGATAGGTGGACAGACTGGTTTAGAGACAAATCAACCACCTTGGGCATAAAGGAGGGGTTAGTTCTCAGGGAGACCCTGTCCTTGTGGAATGTGGTGTAGGAGGGGCAAGCCATTAAGGCTTGCAGCTCTGAAACCCTTCTGGCTGATGTGATAGCCACTAGGAGGACTGTTTTCTATGCACATATCTATAGGGAAGCTGTCCCAGCAGGTTCAAAAGGGTGTTGGGTGAGCTTTTCCAGGATGTAGTTAAGGTCCCAGGGTGGAGGGATAGGCTTCTTTGGAGGTCTCATGTGTAACACCCCTTTAAGGAAGAGTTTTACATCGAGCCTCGCTAGCAAGGGGGGATCAAGAAGCAAGCAGGCTGATACTGCAGAAAGGTGTACTTTCACTGAAGAACAGGAAAGTCCACTTTTTATTAATTGACACACATAAGTAAGAACTGGGGGAAGGGGATCAGCAATACAAGGGTCCCTTCCCTTGTCTAGACACCACTTAATAAATCTTTCCCATTTAGTTAGGTATGATTTTCTTGTTGTAGGTTTCCTGGCCTCCCTCAGGACTGAAATCACGTCCTCTGAGTATTGGTGTCTGAAAGGGATCAAAAGTTTATCACCCACAGTGTCAGGGATAACATCTGCAAATGTGGGTGGAGGAGAGTTCCTTTTTCTTGTGTCAGGAGGTCCACCTTGTAGGGTAACTTGTAGTGATTGCCCTTGGCTAGATTGTGAAGTAGGGGGAACCAGTGCTGCCTTGGTCAGTAGGGAGTCCCTAACAAGATTTTTGGTTTGTCCTTCCCGATTTTCAGGAGGACTTTCTGAATCACTGGGAAGGGGGGAAGGCATAAAGAAACTTCCCCTCCTAGGAAATGTTGAAAGCATCTACTCTCCAGGGTAGAGGGGAGCAGGTCTTTGAGCAGAAGGTCTGTAGCTGCCTGTTCTGGGGGGAGGCGAACATGTCTATTTGAGGAGTGCCCCACTGGTGGACTATATCTAGGGAGACAGTCCTGTCCAGCATCCATCCGTGTTGTGGAGAGGATGTCTTGCTTAGGAGATCTGCTTGCTTGTTGTCCTGCGAGGGGATGTAGGTTGCCTGCAGGGACAAGTTGTGGCAAGAGGCTAGGTCCCATATCAGCAGGGTTAGTCTGCAAAGCTGATATGCCTTTGTCCCTCCCTGTCTGTTGAGGTACCACATTACAGTGGTATTGTCTTGTTACTATCAGAAGAACCCCTGGTAGAAGCAGAGGGGTAAAGGTTTTTAGAGCTAAGAAGACTGCTGTCATTTCTCTGACATTGATGTGTTTGGCCTTCAAGGAAGGGTGCCAGTTTGCTTGAACCCTGTAAGATGCCATTGTTGCACCCAACCTGAATTTGAGGCATCTGCATGCATTACTTGGGTTGGGGGGGCTGAAGTGGAAGTCCTGGGTTTAGCTGGACTTGTTGGATCCACCAGCTGATTTCTTCCTTTAGGCAGGGAAGGAGGGGAATTACTTGTTCCAACTGATTCAGGTGCTGGGACCAAATGTTTTTGAGGTACTACTGTAGCTTGCACATATGCATTCTGGCCAGTGGTAGCATAGGAATGGTTGCTGCCATTAAGCCCAGGAGTCAAAGGAATTGCCTTGCAGTTACTGTCTGAGAGTGTAGGATCTCCTTGAAGTGGGAGGTCAGGGATAGTACCTTGGCCTGTGGGAGAAAGTCCTTCATTCTGTCCATTCAGATTCTGCAACTCAGAAAAATTTTGTCCTGGTCTGGGTTCCAGGACGACTTTGGAAGGTTGAGGGTGAACCCTAGATTCTGCAGAAGGGACATGGTGAAGTGCAGATGATTTGATAGGGTATCTTTTGACTCTGACAGTATTAGGATGTCGTCCAGATAGGGGTAAATCTGAATTCCCTGAGTTCTGCAGAAGGCAATGGCTGGGGCCAGGCATTTTGTGACCACTTGGGGGGCAGTGGACAAACCACAGGGCAAAGCAGTAAGTTGGAAATGAGAGGAGGGCCTAGAGAAACGCAGGAATCTTATGTGGGAAGTCCTGATGGATATGTGTAGGTAGGCCTCTTTTAGTTCCAAGGTGGCCATGAAAGCCTTGGCTGGTATGAGAGGTAGCAGGGTGGGAAGTGACAGCATTATGAAGGTGGGCACTTGAAGGTAAAGATTTAGGAAGGAGATGTCTAAGATGAGACTCCAAGGGCCGTCTTTCTTGGGAACCAGGAAGAGCCGGGAGTAGAAACCTTTTCCTTCCTGTCTTGAGGGGACAGGTTATATGGTGCCCAGCTTCAGCAGGTCTGCCAGAACCAGTGGAAGGAGATGTAGCTGTTTTTTTGGGGAGGTATGGGATGCCTCTCCTGGGTGTTTTTTCTTTCCAGGACAGGAAATATCCTTTTTGGACTATGGATAGTACCCATTGGTTCGTGGTTATGGTTTGCCAGAACGGGAGGCAGTGGAGAAGGTGTGCTGAGAATGGAAGGTAGGCAAAGCAGTCATGCATTGTTGGGGACTCCTCTGTCCTGAAAGGGTTGTCTGGCCTGAGGATGCGGGGCAGCAGGTCTGGACATGGAGGGTCGTCTTGCACCTCTTCTAGATCTGGAAGAGGAAGTACCCATCTGAGTAGGGTTTTGCCTAACAAAGGTGGCTTTAGCAGGGTAGTTTCTGCAGTACTTGGGAATGGGAGACACCAGTAAATGTTTTATGTCCTGCAATTCCTTACTTTTTTCTTGAAGATTCTTGAAGAGATCTGCAGGTTGTTTTCTAAAAAGGAAATTGTGATCCAGGGGGCATCCAAGATCTTTGACTTGAAGTCTTCTGGGAGATTCTGAAGTCTCAGCCAGGAGTATCTCCTGAGAACTGAAGCAGATGCTGCAGAGCGAGCAGATGCTTCTGAAGCATCACAGCTGCATCTAATAGGGTGTCTGGCTACTTCTGTAGCCATAGAAGGTTTGGAGGAGATGTCAGCCTTAATGGGGCTGTCAGGGATAGAAGCCAGCATGGAGGAGGGTTGAGAGACCAAGTCCAGAGCATATTTAGTCATGTGCGTTTGATAGTTAATGGCTCTGAAAGCCAATATGGAGGAGGTGTATACCTTCTTACCAATCCTATCCATAGATTTGCTGTCTTTATTAGTGGGTAGGAGTGAGGTGGAGGGAAGGAGCCTGGATTGCTTATCAGGGTAGGTGGCAATCACTGCTGGGTCTACCAAGGGTGGTTTGACTAAGATTTCCTGCTCATCGGGTACCTTGTAGAAGCGATCTGGGCAGGTGGCTGTGAGTCTGGGTCTTAGATGCAGAATTAAAGGCATACAAGTATGCAGGGAGAACTGGAGGAACAGCAGAAGTGGAGGGGGATTCAACTTGAAGAAGCTCAAAATAACCTCTTTTGGGTGTCAGTCATTTGTGAGGTATCACATTTGAAATAGTCTCATCTTGGTGATGGTCTCGCCAAATGTAATATCCTCAGGGGGTGAATCCCCCTCAGTAGGTTTCATCAGGAGAATAATACTCTTGGGGAGATGCAGTTTGGGAGGTGTAAGATATGGAGTCCTCTGAGGAGGAAAAGGAAGTATCATGCTCTTCCTCCCTAACCTGGGATGTCATGGGGGGAGGGAAGAAGCTGAAGCAGGCCTAGGGCTGAGCAAAGGTAGAGTAGTGGGGGATGAGGCTGAAGGCCTAAGGGCCATAAAGGCCTGCATCAGGGAAGAAGTGAAGGACTGCCAATCCGGTAGCCCTTCTGCAGTGGAGGAGGCATGCTTGGTTTTCTGTTTCTTTTTAGCCAGGGTGGATGCTAGAACCGGCCTGGAATCAGGTTTAGTAGGAACCGTATCATAAGTCTGAATCCCGGTGAGAGGTACCACAGATTCTGATTCCCCCTCGACCTCAATGGTAGTCGGTTTATGGGTAGGCTCTGTGGATGTGCCAGTCATTGGCTGAGCAATGGCTTCCCCAAAGGTCGTCGTTGAAGTCGACGGATCCACCGGGCACCCCTCAGCTCCTAAATCGGCAGCTGGTGGGGCGTCCAGTAATGGAGTGGTGGGTGAAGAAGGCCTAGGAAGCTTGGGCTTCTTACACAGAGGTTCTGACGCGGCTGAGGCGGGATTCACTCTTAAGGCTAACTGCTTAAGGCGCTGGTTTTCTAAGTAGAGGTTTAGTGTGGCCAGATGGCTGCGTAGGATCTTAGGCACAAACGATTGACAAATGGAGCAAGCAGAATGATCGTGCTCCTGGCCTAAGCAAAAAACACACCTATCATGGGTGTCTTTATGGGGTATCTGGCACCCGCATTGGCATTTACCCTTTTTACCTGACATCGGCTATAAATTACTACAACAAACCAAGCCTAAGCAATAACAATCAGATATGAAAAAATCAAAAACCCAATGGGTTACTTAACGTTATTGAGACGTCTGATGAGAAGAAGCGAACACAAGATACATCGGTCGTCTGTGGCTGAAAAGTTCTGAGGATTGTGTGTGCAGGTGTCACATTTAAGGCCCTGGTTTACAGCCTTACATGTGATGTCCCATGCAGCTGCAACAGCCAAGTTGAAGCTTTTGTATAGGAGCCGACGTACGAGTCGCCTGAGGGCAGGAAATCCCACAACCAGAATACTGCAACAGAAATAGGAGGACATCATCATGTTCCCCATGGTCTCTCCAGGTTTCATGGGAGAAGAGCTCAAGCTCCTCTAGGTCATATCACTTCCTCTCCACCCCAGAGAAAAGATCTTTTGGTACCCTTCATCTGGATTCATTCCAGCAGCTTGATGTCCTTTTCCTTACATGATCTTTAGAACCACAAGTGGTACTGAAGGTATGGTCTGACCAAGGCACAATACTCAATCATTTGACCTTTAGTTTGCAAAGCTCCTTCTTACACAACAGACACTAGTGATTTCACTATGCTTCAGTCTATCCTATATGTGAAAAGGGGACATTTTTTATCTCCTGCTGACACTTCATATTCATATAGTACCTTCCCCATTATTCAGAGTTTCAAACACTTGAGGGGAACTCCTGGCTTTACATATTCATGTTTTAGCCAAAAAAAAAATACAAACTGTTCCAATGCTGCCACACTGTTTTGAAACATTTTCTTTACAACATTCAGGGCTATCATCAGAGTAGAGGAACAACTATGGAGTAAGCAACATATGCTAAAATCTTTCCTTGTTTACATTTTTAATTAATTTGGAAAAGTGGAATGGTATTGTTTACTGAACTTCAGGATGATATAAACATTAAGAGTATGGGTCTGGGTTTCACGTCTGTTAAGAATGTGTGTTCCAGTTTTATATGCATGCATTTATCCTAGTATAAACAATGCTTATTTACAGAACACTTATACATACCCAGTGCTGCACATAAATAGTTGTCATCCTGAACATATGAAAAGCAATCACATTCCAAAAAGAGTCAGTTCATGCATATTAATTGTAATACTAGGGATATGCGTTTTTAATGAAAGCAGGGAACCAATGAACAGATGTATACACAGTTCTGGTGACATGTAGAGATAAAGCCCTAACTACAGCCCAACTGAAGCAAGTTTGACTAGTGGCTCCAGCATACTAACAGGCATGGTAGAAAGTCCTGCACATCCTTGAGGGGTAAGGAAGGGCAGACTAAGCTAACTAAATATACCAACTCTGAGATTGCACTACAGTGGTGAAAGGGCAAAGTTCACCATGAAGGACAAGCGGTACTTGCCCAGACTTGTTCATTGGGGTTCTGGGGGTTAATTCATATTAGGTTTCAGCAATTTCTTCTCGGTCTTGTGGAATTCGAAATTTTGGCTTTTCGGTCTTATCAGGTAGACCCATCTGTAGACATTATTAGACTTCATTAATGGGCTTAAAAAATTCATAGCCAGCCACTCAAGCGGGACTGCACTAACAGGCACAGGTATCAGACGAATTTTGAACCCAACAGATGGTGCAATCCTTGCATATTCTGTGTACAGAAAATCTCAATGTATTTTGTTGCATGGCCAACAATACCTAGCTAAAATTCTAACTTTGGTTTTGCCCATCTCAAAGTGCTCCCCCAAAATATGTACTATTTTCATCACAAGCATTCTAAAAAAAAACTTTGGAACTAAAAATTGGTGCCGTACTTCTCTGTGTTTACTCTAAATAAGCAAATCACTCTTCAACTCACAGTACAGGTATGGGGTGGAAGCCACCCTGTGGCTATATTTTCTCTGGTCCTGTTTGATGTATTGTTCTGTTATTGTGTTTTATTAAACTTTTCATTGCTTATCTGTAAATTTCCCAAATCAGGACCAGTTTTGTCAGTACATTAAGGTGAAGTAAAGAGTTTTAGCTTTTTCGTTTAAGAATACAGGTACAGTTCTTCTATTTCTTTATCTACAAATACTAACTCATACCAGAGATTTAGCTCAGCTTTTCAAAGTTCCTACACTTTGGTTTCAATAACTTCTGTTCCTCTAAGTACTTGTTGCTGATCCAGTTGTTTCTAGCTCTGTTTTGACCTTATAAAGGGAAACTTAGGACTCTGTTCAAGCCCTTTCTACTCTTAGCAAGTTTATAACTATAGAGCTTTCCATTTATGCCTCTAAAGGTGACCTTAGTGGCTGAAAAATGTTGACATGTGCTACTGCTTCTTTCCAGACTTTGTAGTGACTTCTTTGTTTTTTTCCCTGGTTATCACCACAAAATAACCCAAGTACTTGCATCATGTTGATGTGAGTGGTCAAAAACAGCTTCAAATCCAAACCAAAAGTAAAGCACAGTTATGTACACTTAACATAAATGTAGATGTTCGATTGTATTCACTGTTGCAGTCATTACATTTGGGTTATCTGCTTGCAGGTAGCCCTGAGTCGGCCTGATTAACAAAGTCTTGTGTCCTGTATTGGTTGCTGTCCTTTCTTCCATGATGTCAGGTTGTCGGGGGTATAAAACATGCAGCCGACGCCATTACATCAGTTTTTCTTGCCCCAGATGTTAGGTACCCCCTAATGGGAAGCAATTAAATATAAAAGTACAAAGATATGCCTCCAACAAAAATGCAAATACACCAAAAAGGCTTTTAAGCATAGTAAAGGAAAGTAGAGGTATTGCCAAAAGAAGTTAGGGGGCTGGAGGGAGGGTAACCAGGACTGCAACAGTGAATACACTTGAACATCTACATTTATTAAGTGTACACAACTGTACTATGTTCTTCATGTTTCACTGTTGCAGTCATTACATTTGGGTAGATTCCCAAAGCTATGGTTGGGAGGAGGAATTTAGATAGCATTAGGGCCAGCTATAAGGCCCTGCAAGACTGCAGTGGCAAAGCCAGCTCTGGATTTAGAGAAAATTGGCAAATGATAATGCTTGGTGAAAGTATGTACAGATCTCCAGGTAGCAGCTTCTAGGATGTCCCTGGTAGGGATGCCTCTGAGAAAGGCTGTAGAGGTAGATGCAGCCCTAGTGGAGTGAGATCTGATCCCCTGAGGGATAGGTTTTCCATGGTGCTTATAGCAGAAATGAATGCAATGGCTTATCCATTTAGAAATGTTTTGCTTTGAAATAGCCTTCCCCTCTGCCCCTGCGCAAATGCCACCAGCAGTTGCTTAGATTTCCTTTGAGGTTTAGTCCTGTCCAAGTAGAATCTAAGTAGTCTGTGCACATCTAAGGAATGCAGTATCCATTCCCCTTTATTCTGTGGATTGCGAAAGAAGGTTGGCAAATGAATGGACTGATTAAGAGCCACACCGGATACCACCTTGGGTATGAAGGATGGATTGGTTCTGAGGGATACCCTGTCCACAAGAAAGATGATGAAAGGCTCCACTGCCATAAGGGCCTGCAATTCAGATACCCTTCTAGCTGAAGTGATTGCAAAAAGGAAAGCTGTTTTCCAAGAAAGAAATTTTAAGTCTGCAGTAGCAGCTGGCTCGAAAGGAGGCAGAGTGAGTTTCTCCAAAACAAAGTTAAGGTCCCAGGCTGAGGCTGGAGCTCTCCTGGGCGGTCTCAAATTTTTGGCCCCTCTGAGGAACTGCTTGAGCAGTGGATGAGAGAAGAGGGGAGGTTCTGTTTTATAATGAGCTGAAATGGCTGAGGCGTGGATTTTAATGGAGGAAAAAGACAGGCCCTTGTGAAGCATCTCAGTTAAGTATTGTAAAATCTGAGGTAAATTGGGCGCTGATGTGCTCATCCCTTGAGATTGGTTCCAGGCACAGAATCTTTTCCATTTTTCAGCATAAGATTTTCTAGCACTAGGCCTCCTTGCCTTAAAATGATATCCATCACAGGTTTGCTGAGGGATGGTAAAGGAGAGATTAAGTAATTAGCCAGGCTGCAAGGTTCAGTGTTAGAAGCTGAGGGTGCAGAATCTGGTTCTCCTGCTGAGAGAGCAGGGAAGGAGTCTGAGGCAGGTACCATGGAGATAACCGTGACACACCACGTAGGAGGGGGAACCAGTGTTGGCACAGCCAGTCTGGAGCAGTCAAAATCATCCTTGGTTTGTCCTGTTTGATTTTTAGTTGTACTTTGGAGAGCACAGGCAGAGGGGGGGAGACATAGACTGATAGGTTTTTTCAGCTGAACTGAAGGACAGAGCATCCACTTTCCAGGCTTGTTTGTGGGGAGTCCTTGTGCAAAATTAGTGCAATTGGTAGTTCTGGGGAGAGGCAAACAGGTCTATATCTGGGCTCCCCCATTTGCTTGTCAACATGTGGAAAATCCTTGGTTCCAGTTTCCACTCGTGTGGGTCCATGAGGTTTCTGCTTAGTCCGTCTGCCAGTGTATTTAATTTTCCTAGCAGGAATTGAGCTTGTAGGTGCACTTGGTAACTCAAGGCTGTGTTCCACAATGCCATGGCTAGTCTGCAGAGGGGGTAAGAATGTGTACCCCCCTGCTTGTTAATGTACCACATAACAGCGGTGTTGTCTGTCTTTACCATTAGTTGTCCTGGAAGAATGTGGTCCTTGAAGTCTGTCAGAGCATTCTGTACAGCTAACATTTCTTTTTGACTGATATGCAGGTGCATTTGACTTGGGTTTCATTTGCCCTGAATGCACTTCCCTGCCAGGTGAGCCCCCCATGCATAGTCTGATACATCTGTTGTTAGGGTTTGGGTGGCAGGGGGTGGTGTGAAAGGTAATCCCTTGTTTTGTCCACCAAAGGAACTCTAGGTGAAGGCAAGGTATGATAGGAATCATTGTTTCTAGGTCTTGAGAATGTTGACACCATAGGCTTTTTAGATACCACTGCAGTTTCCTCATATGCAGTCTTGCATATGGAATTAGAAGAATGCTGGAGGCCATGAACCCCATGGTTTGCAGTATTTGTCTTGCAGATAGCAGTTTTTTTGTGGCCAGTTGTTTGAAGTAGGTTGTCAAATGAATTTGTTTCTCTGGCATGAGGTAAGCCATCTGGGAAGTTGTATTCAAGCTTGTTCCCAGGAATATAATTTGTTGACAGGGTACCAGGTGTGATTTCTTTTCGTTTATGGTGTGCCCCAGACAAGTTAGAACCCTTTGTACAAAGGCCAGATGACTCAAAAGTATGTCCTGGCTTGAACAGGTATGGGTATATTTGAATATTTCTTTGCCTGCAAAATGCAATAACTGGAGCTAGGCACTTTGTGAATACCCTGGGCACAGTAGATAAGCCAAAGGGCAGTGCAGAGAACTGATGGTGTATGTTGCCTGCTTTGAAGAGTAGATATCTTCTGCAAGATTCCCTAATTGGGATGTGCAGGTATGCTTCTTTTAAATCTAGTGCTGCCCACCAGGCATCTTTGCCTAGCATAGGAAGTAATTGGTGAAGAGTCAGCATCTTGAATTTTGGAATCTCCACAAAGGTGTTTAGAGTAGACAGGCCCAGGATAGGGCGCCATGAATTGTCTTTCCTGGGTACCAGGAAAAGTCTAGAGTAGAAACCTTGTCCCTTTTCCTCTTCTGGTACCAGTTGAATAGCCCCCATGCATAAGAGAGAAAGTACTTGTTTTGGGGCCTCTGCCCACTGATTTGGGGGTAGGTCCGGCCACCCGCTTGGTGCTGGCAATGTGTGGAAGCAAAATCTGTATCCCTGAGACACTATATTTAAAACCCATTTGTCTTGGGTAATGAGTTCCCAGTTTTTCTGCATGAAGAGCAATCTTTCCCCCCAAAGGGGCAGTCAGTTGATAAGTGCTTGGAAATTTTAAAAGGAAGTCATTGAGACAGTTTACCATAGGAAGGAGTCTTATTATTCTTAGATTTGGAAGTGGAGCCCCCCCCCCACTGCTTAGTTCTGTGTTTCCCCTGGGACTGAAACCTGGGGTTTTTGCTGTGTCTGGGTTTGGCTTGGAAAGGATCAATTCTTAGAGGACCAGTGCCTACTAAATCTAGGAGGCTGAACTTGTAAAAAATCTTTAACAGTTTGCATAGATTTAGCTTTATCTTCCATCTTTTTAAGAACTTCCTCATCCTTGTTGCCAAACAGGCGGTCCTGATTTAAAGGAGCATCCAACAATTTAGCTTTAACATGATCAGGCAAAGATTGCTCCTTAAGCCACGCTTGCCTTCTGAGCACAGACCCAGTAACAGCAGCCCTACAAGAGGCCTCTAATGAATCAAAACCACCTTGCAAAGTATGTTTTCCAACTTGTTCAGCAGAATGCATTAAATCCTGTAATTCTTTATTTCCCACACAGTCAGGAATCAACATCATTTTCTGTTTAAGCAGTCCAATAACATGTTGTGGATACTTTAACATATGAAACTGTCAGTTTAAAGCCCTAATGGCCAAGGTTGCAGAAGTGTAAACCTTCTTACCCCATCTATCCAGCGCCTTGGAGTCTCTATCAGAAGGGGTAGGATTTTTAGCAGTAGAAGCCTTAATGCCCTTGGGCCCCTGTGAAATAGTCTCTGGATCTGCAATAGGATTTTTAAAAAGGAACTTTTGGGACTCATGGAACCCGTAGTATCGGTCAGGTTTTATGGGAGCAGGAGGCAGGAAATCAGGGGCCAAACTAGAGTCTGAAAAAGCATCATCAACAATGTCTAGTACAGGAAGAATAGCTAATGGCCTATGCTGAGGTACGAGAAGGAAATCCCTATGCCTCTTTTTTGAATCAGAAAAATCCTGGCTTTGCCAGTGGAAATGCTCCCTTATAGTATGTAAGGTTTCCCCCAAAAGAAAAACCCTCCCGAGGGGAAGCAGAGGGAATGGAGTCCTCTGCATCAGAATCTTCATAAGTAGATAAGGACAAATCCAGATCATCAGAAGAATCAGAAAAAACAGAATCCTGATCAGAAGATTCATAATCAACTTCAGTCCTAGGCCTCTTAGAAGGGGGGGGGGGTTGGCTACCCCTGATTAGAGTTATTAGATCTTCAGCCATTCTTATCATTTGTTTTTTAGGCCTAGAGGCCTGAGCATGTGGCCTGGGCGTCTTTTTTTAGGCATGGATTGAGATTTAGGCCTAAGTAAAGGAGGAGCGTCAGTTTAATATACAAGTACATAGGCCTGAATACACCCTCAGAAGCCGGTGCCTGTTCAGCGGCTCCGGACCCATCCAAGGTAGAGACATCCGCAGATTCCATAGTTGAAGCATCTCGAGGCATACTGGACTCTGAATGGGTCTCAGTAGAGGCCTGCGAATCAGAAGTAGCGGGTATCAGGGGCTGCAAAAGCACCTCACTGAGTACAGGTGACTGGCTTAGGAGAAGCGCCGTCGACAGTTTTAGACCTCGGCGGCCTGTCTCTGTCTTTATCTTCGCATTTTTTCCCTGGTAGTCGGATGGCTAACAGACGACATTTCTGGATAATTAAACCGAGAACCGAAATATTTAGAGGCGAAAATATACCGACGACGGATAGTGCGCTGATTAAATAAAGCACAAAACCAACAGCAAGGTACGTCGTAGTCAGGGCCTAGGCAAGGAATACAGTACAAATGAAAATCTTTATGAGGTATTTGCTTTCCACAAGTAATGCAATTATTAACTTTTACTGACATCGGTAAGGAGCAAGAAAAAGTTTCCCCAAAGGGGTACTTAGCCTTTAGTTGAAGACTTCGGTTCTGAAACTCGAAAACGAAAATTTCAGGAGTCGGCCGACCGGCACTTACGAACTGCTTCTGCTTCGGGCACCGCACAGCAAGAAAGACTGATGTAATGGCATCGGCTGCATGTTTTATACCCCTGACGTCATGGAAGAAGGGGCAGCAACCGACGCAGGACCCAAGACTTTTGTTATCAGGCCAACTGAGGGCTACCTGCAAGCAGAAAACACAAATGTAATGACTGCAACAGTGAAACATGAAGAACATCCAGCACCACCCAGTATTTAATAGTGAAGTAAAGGTCTCTTCATTTTATTGCAAGACTTCAAAACACTAAAATTCGGTGAGAGACACTGTAACATGAACTGGTTTTTATTCTCAACCTTCTTCGGCATGATCTGCACATAACTGAAACAGCCTGGTATAAACAGTGTGTAGCCACTTCACCATAATAATTCTAAGAATACATTTAAAGTGACAGTAATGTATTAGATAAGTAAATCAACATTTTAACAAACACATAAAATACAAACAGAAATGGCATTAAAAATGTCTGCAAGATCTTGGCACATTTTTTTCTTTGCATACAGGCAACCATAAATATGATAAAATATACATTACAAGTAATAAACACTGAATGAATGGTGCTGGCCACTATCATTTTATATATTTCATATATGTGTTTTATAAAATGTTTTCACATGCCATTTTTTGAATTTGGTTGTAATAATATGACAATGTTATTAACAGCATGTGACTTGAAAATTTATCATAAAACAAGTTCATTTTATGTGTGCAATTGTCTGATAAAGTCTGTTGCTTAATTAAAAGATGAAAGTGCTGAACATAATTTTGCTGACATTTTGTGGTGCATTTTTTTTTTTAATATATTTTGTAAGCTGTTGGGATAGATGGTGATTTTATAGGACAATATAAGAGATAGGGCAGTAATTAAAAGAAAGTACAGTTGTGTAAACTTACCATAAATGTAGATTTTCGAGTGTATTCACTGTTGAAAGTCATCACACTTGGGTTATCTGCCTGAAGGTAGCCCTCAGTCGGCCCGAATACCACAGTCTTGGGATTTCTGCATCGGATGCTGTCGCTTCTTCCATGGCGTTAGGACATCAGGGGTATAAAACATGCAGCCGACACCATTACATCAGTTTTTCTTGCCCCAGATGTCAGGAGCCCCCAAAACAGGAAACAATTACATGGTGTGGAAGACCTCCAGTAAAAAGTAAATACCACAGCCATAAAATATGGCCAAAAAAGAGGACAGGTAGAAAGTATAGAAAAGTCAGGGGGCTGGAGGGAGGGTAACCAGGACTGCACCTTTAAATGCACTTGAACATCTATATTTATGGTAAGTGTACACAACTGTACTATGTTTTTCGTGATTCACTGTTCCAGTCATCACACTTTGGTAGATTCCCAAAGCTGAGAGGAAGGGTGGAGGCAGTCAATAAGTATTAGGGCTGGCTAGCAGGTCTTTTAAGACTGCTGTAGCAAATCCAGCTCTGGATTTAGAAAAAATAGGCAAGTGGTAATGCTTGGTGAAGGTGTGTACAGAACTCCAAGTTGCAGCTTCCGGGATGTCCCTGGTAGGGACTGCCCTGAGAAATGCTGTAGAAGTTGAGGTAGCCCTAGTGGGATGGGTTCTGATCCCCTGTGGGGTAGGTTTTCTATGGTGTTTGTAGCAGAAATGGATGCAGTGTGCTATCCATTTGGAGATTGCTTTGAAATAACTTTGCCCTCTGCCCCTGTAGCAAAGCTGCCTAGCAGCTGGCCAGATTTTCTGAAAGGTTTAATCCTGCCAAGGTAGAACCTAAGCTGCCTATGCACGTCCAAAGAGTGTAGGATCCTTTCCCCTTTATTCTGAGGATTAGGGAAAAAAGTTGGTAAATGGATGGATTGGTTTAAAACCACACTAGATACCACCTTGGGGATAAATGATGGGTTAGTCCTGAGGGAAACCTTGTCCGCATGGAAGATAATGAAGGATTCCACAGCCATAAGGGCCTGCAACTCAGACACTCTTCATGCTGAAGTGAGGGCTAGAAGTAAGGCTGTTTTCCAAGAGAGGAATTTTACCTCTGCTGTAGCAGCAGGCTCCAAGGGGGGAAGCATGAGCTTCTCTAGTACAAAGCTAAGGTCCCAGGCTGGAGTGGGAGCTCTCCTCAGGGGTCTTAAATTGTTAGCTCCTCTCAGAGGATGAGAGAAGAGGGGTGGGCTCAGTATCGTAGTGAGCTGAGATGGCAGAGGCATGGACCTTAATTGAAGAGAAGGATAGGCTTTTGTGGAGCAGTTCTGCTAGATAATCTAGGATTTGAGGTAAGTTGGGCACGGTTGTATCCTTTCCCTGAGATTGGCTCCAAGAACAGTATCTTTTCCACCTTTCTGAATAGGATTTTCTAGTACTAGGCCTCCTGGCCTCAAGGATGACATCCAGCATCTGTTTGCTGAGGGCTGCTGGTGATGTATTCGGGGGATGAGCCAGGCTGCTAGGTTCAGGGTTTCCAGCTGAGGATGCAAAATCTGGCCCTCCTGCTGGGACAGCAGGGAAGGGGTATGAGGCAGGTGCCAGGGTGGCACTACTGTCAGACTGCGTAAAAGTGGGTACTAGTGCTGGTGTGGCCAGTCTGGTACAATCAGGATTGTCCTTGGCTTGTCCTGTTTGACCTTGAATAGTACTTTCGAGAGGAGGGGCAGAGGGGAAAGGCATAGTTTGAGAGGTTTTTCCATGTAAAACACAGGGCATCCACTTTCCATGCTTGGCTGTGGGGAGTTCTTGTGCACAATTTGCTCAATTGATGGTTCTAAGGGGAGGCAAAGAGGTCCTCCTCTGGTGCCACCGACCAGTGAATTAGAAGCTTGAATGATTTGAGTTCCAGTTTCCACTCATGTGGGTCCAGTAGATTTCTGCTTAAGTCGTCTGCCAGTGAATTTAGTTTGCCTGGCAGGAATTGAGCTTGCAGGTGCACTTGATTGCTCAAGGCTGTGTTCCACAGAGCCATGGCTAAGCAGAGTGGGTAGGAATGAGTTCCCCCCTGCTTGTTTATGTGCCACATAACTGTGGTGTTGTCTGTCTTTATCAAGAGTTGCCCTGGAAGGATAAGGTATTTGAAGGCTGACAGTGCATTATGTAGTGCTAACATTTCTTTTTGATTACTATGCAGGTGCATTTGTCTTGGGCTCCATTTGCCTGCCATGTGAGCCCCCATGCATAGTCTGATGCATCTGTTGTCAGGGTTTGGGTGGCGGGGGGGGTTGAGTGAAAGGAAGGCCTCTGCCCACCAAAGGATATCTGTCAGGTACGGAATGATAGGAATCATTGTTTCCAGGTCCTGAAAATGTTGGCACCAGAGACTTTTTAAGTACCACTGAAGTTTCCTCATATGCAGCCTTGCATTTGGAATTAGTAGAATGCAAGAGGCCATGAACCCTAGGGCTTGCAGTATTTTCTTGCAGATAGTTGGGTTTGGGTGGCCAGTAGATTGAACTAGTTTGTCAAATAAACCTGTTTTTCTGGAGTGAGGAATGCCATCTGGGAAGTTGTGTTCAAGCTTGCTCCCAGGAATACAATTTTTTGGCTGGGTACTAGATGTGATTTCTTTTTGTTGATAGTATACCCCAGAGAAGTTAGAAGTCTCTTTACAAATGTCAGGTGTTGAAGTAGCAATTCCAGACTGTCTGCCTGAATCAGGCAATTGTCCAAGTATGGGTAAATTTTAATTTTTCTGTGCCTGCAGTATGCAATGGCTGGAGCCAGGCATTTTGTGAATACACAGTAGATAAGCAAAAAAGGGAAGTGCAGAGAACAGATAGTGCATAGAGCCTGCCCTGAAACATGGATACTTCCGGCAAGATTCCCCTATGGGGATGTGCAGATAACTTCTTTAAGTCTAGGGTGACCAGCCGGGAGTCCTTGGCTAGCATAGGAAGCAGCTGTTGTAGAGTAAGCATTTTGAATTTTGGAACCACCAGGAAGGTGGTTAGAATTGACAGATCCAGGATAGAGCGCCAAGGGTTTTCTTTTCTAGGCACTAGAAACAGTCTGGAGTAGAAACCCTGTCCCCTTTTCTCTGTTGGAACAGGTTGAATAGCCTTGATACTGAGAAGAGGAAGTACTTATTATTGGGCTTCTGTCCACTGGTTTGGGGGGAGGTCTGGCAATCCGCTTGGGGTTGGCAGTGAGTGGAAGTAGAATCGGTATCCCTGGGATACAATGTTTAAGACCCATCTGACCTGGGTAATGTACTCCCAGTTTTTTGCATGCAGGGAGAGTTTTCCTCCAAAGGGATGCAATTACTTGGGCAAGGCTGGGAAGGATGAAGGACAAGTCATTGTGAACTTTTTCCATGGGATGTTGGCTTACTACTTCCTGTTTTTGAGGTGGGAGCACTCCATTGTTTGGATCTGTGCATACCCTGAGACTGTAGTCTTGTGGTCTGCTGCCCCTGGGTTTGGACTGAGAAGTTCTGAGAGGGACTGGAAAGGACCAGTTTTTTGAAGGCCAATGCCTATTGAATCTAGGTGGCTGTACCTGTAGGAAATCATTAACAGTTTGCATAGATTTAGTTTTTTTCCTCCATCTTTTTCAGAACTTCTTCTGATTTAGTGCCAAACAAACATTTTTGGTTTAATGGAGCATCTAGTAATTTTGCTTTGACATGGTCTGGCAAGATGTTTTTCCTTTAGCCAAGCATGACTTCTAAGAACAGACCCAGTGACAACAGCCCTGCAAGATGCTTCTAAAGTATCAAAACCGCACTGCAAAATATGTTTTCTAACTTGGTTTGCAGAATGCATTAACTCTTGTAAATCTTTATGTTCTGCACAATCTGGAATCAACATAATTTTTTGTTTAATTAGTTCCATAATATGTTGCTGGTACGTTAACATGTGAAACTGGAAATTTAAAGCCCTGATGGCAAGAGTAGCAGAGGTGTACACCTTCTTTCCCCATCTGTCTAAAGCCCTAGAATCCCTGTCCAAAGGGGTAGGGGTTTTGGCTGTAGTAGCCTTAATGCCTTTAGGACCTTGGGAAATGGTCTCTGGATCCGCAGTAGGATTCTTAAACAGAAATTTGTGAGAGTCAGGTAGTCTGTAGTACGTCAGGTTTTCTTGGAGCTGGTGGCAAAGTATCAGGGGTAAGACTGGATTCCATGAAGACATCTACAATTTCCAGAACAGGAGGGATAGCTAGAGGCCTGTGCTGAGGCAGGTTTAAAAATTCCCAGAGTCTCTTTTTGGACTGCGAGTAGTCCTGGCACTCCCAGTGGAAATGCTCTCTGAGGGTATGTAGGGTTTCACCGAAAGAAAAATCCTCTGGTCGGGAGGCAGAGGGAATGGAATCCTCTGCATCAAAATCCTCATAGGTAGATAAAGTTGTGTCCTGGTAATCTGAGGGGTCAGAGTCATCGGACTCATGATCTGAAGAATCAGAGGGAAAATCAATTCTGTGTCTTTTAGAGGGGGAAGGCTGGCTTCCCCTAATTAAAGTAATAACGTCTTCAGCCATTCTAAGCATTTGTTTCTGTGGCATGGGAACTTGAGAATATGCTTTGGTTGTCAGTTTCCTAGGCGTAGTGTGAACTCTGGGCCTGAGATATTCGGTAGTTTTAGTCTGAAATGAAGTAGTCGGTTTAATAAGAACATCGGAAGGTTTGAATACACCCTCAGAAGTCGGTGCCTGCACAGTGGCACAAGACCCATCCAAGGTAAAGACATCCGCAAGTTCCATAGTTGAAGAAGCATCTATCAGCATACCGGACTCCGTTTGGGTCTCAGTAGAGGCCTGTGGATCTGTAGAAGCGGGTATCAGGGGCTGCGAAAGCGCCTCACTGAGTACTGGCAGACTGGTGACTAGCTTAACGGAGGCATTGTCGGCAGTTTTGGACCTATGCGGTCTGTCTCTGTCTTTATCCTTACTTTTTTTTCGAAGATCGGTAGTCGGATGGCTTATCGAAGCCGTTTTGGAATACGGAGAACGACAGCGAAAGAATTTAGCTGCAAAGATAGTCTGATGACGAATAGTTTGGATGTTGAACAGGGCACAAAACCGGCAGTGAGGAACGTCGTGGTTTGGGCCTAAACAGGTGACGCAGTAAGAATGAAAATCTCTGAGGTATTTGCTTTCCACAGGCAAGATAATTATTCATTTTTTTCTGACATCAGTTAAAGCAAGAAAAAAGGATCCCCAATGGGATACTTAGCTTTAGAAGACTTCAGGTCTGAAACTCAACGAAAATTTCAGGTAGCGGCCGACTGGCACTTGCGAACTGCTTCTGCTTCGGGCTCTGCTCGGCAAGAAAAGTTGATGTAATGGCATCGGCTGCATGTTTTATACTCCTGACGATCTGACGTCATGGAAAAAGCGGCAGCATTCAATGCAGAAATCCCAAGACTCTGGTATTCAGCCCGACTGAGGGCTACCTGGAGGCAGATAACCCAAGTGTGATGACTGCAACAGTGAAACACAAAGAACATCTAATAGAAGATCACTTATTTGGCATGGGGATTACCAAGGAACATTTGGATGGGGTGGGATGATGGGCGCATTGAGAGAGATTATGAGTATTTCCTACTTGCACAGCTAATGGCTTTGCAGCCATTTTTAAGAATAGTGGATATGATTATTAGGATTGTATTTATCATATAGTCTTTCCAGAATTCTTTGCAACATTTTGTGTGTCATGTTTACAAAAATTTTTCTAATTGGTACCATCTCTTTCAATGAAAAACATTCAACCTTTTTTTTTTTTTTCTTTACAGGTATCTCTAATGACAGTCTAGAAGGTGGTACTTCAGCCCGATCAACCAGTCACTTCCCTTGGACATATCGAGCAGCATCCCCAGATGTGTCTCCGTGTCCCAGTAAAGATGGTTCTCCCATGCCTGGTTCAGACATGTAACAGCCAAACAAGACATGGATGGCCCTCTACACCAGGGGATGCTGGAGGGGGAAGTGAGGAATGACTGCTGTCCAATGCAGAGTCATACACCATCTGCTAAGGTAAACACTGAGCCCACAGAGTCAGACAGGGCTTTTGGCAAGTTATTTTTGTCTTTCTAGGAACTAGGGAAATTGGACCAGCAGCAGCTGTGTAAGTATCCATACTGTAACCAAGGACAACGTTTCTTATACAGTAAGAAGCACTGGAATGAGTCTGTCTGAAGGTAAGTTGTCAAATAGTTTGAGCAAGCAGCACACTTACACCTTCACAGACATACAGAGTCCCTAAAACACTAATGCAAAAGTTAAATACCACAAGATAAGTGTCACTAGTAAAACCGACTAAAATCCAAACATAAACAGTGATCGCTGAAATTGGCAGTTGGCTCCACTAGGGCAATAAAGACCCATCCAATATAAAAAACGAAAAGTTTATTAGATTTAGCACTTTCATCCACTACACCGTGGACTTCATCAGAATCTAAAATCACTCCATTAAAAGCGTTTATATAAATAGTAGTAACCCTAAGGGTGTGTTCATAACCACTAATTGACACCACACAATTACCTGTATTTAAAGGGCAACTTACACTGAAGCAGCAATTCAAATTAAAATGTCTATATGATACATAATCAAAACCAAACAAAAATTAAACCAAGAAAATTTTCAAATAGTGATAACAAAACATAACATAAAACTATTATTCACTTAAAAGGCTTTTAAGGCATTATAAATAACCATAAAATTAATCTGTAATAATATGCAACAACTTCTACACCTGCAATTTCCTAAGTTCCAACGCAGGTTTAAGAGGAATATTGTCATTAATGCAAATTAGCACACCATATTCCAGAAGAAACCCCTCTAAATCAAATTTAGTCTGACAGAAAAATGGCAAGTATGCTGTCAGAGCACAAACATAAGCACTACATAACCTGCAGTCATCTCCACCCAACTAAAACACTTCCCACATTAAACTTTCACTTAATTAAAATGTTTACACATGCAGTACATTTTAACACAAAATTTGCCCCCCCCCCAAAAAAAAAAAAAACACATACACATAGCCAAAACTAAAAATAGTGGCCCCTGGTAGGAAACTTCAGACATTAGAAAAACAAGAGTTTCTTCAAGGAACAAAACTGCTACAAATAAATAAAATATTTTTATAGCTGTATTTAAAAAAAATGACTATTTCTGTGTGGAAGGGTTTCCCAAAGGGGACTTATCTGCCAGATAGAGGCTGAAGGCTGGCTGCTGCTCTTGTGAAACTCCTGAGCTGCTTATTCGTTAGCCACCAAAAAAGTACTGAACATTTTCCACTCTGACTGATGAGTTCCCTTCCACAGGGCTGCCCATTGAGAAGAGTAGAAATGTGGGAGGGTGAAAAAGCTTTTGAAAGCTGTCTGATTGTTATGTCTTGGGAAAGACACAACCCATATATCCTAAAGATTATTGCAGCATTGGGAATAATGATCAACAGAGATAATATGCTCCTTCATAGTATATGGAGTGTACCACTTTAAATCTGTTTACAGAGCTGCATACCACATATGCCCTGTGGTGCACATTCCTTATTAACAGCCAGTCTGATTAAACACCTCGTGGAGGATTGAACCTCATCCACTGCACCTGGTCTTGTTTACCAAGCATTCTGACAAACATCCAGATGTCATATGGTGAAAGAAGTGGGACAGTTTATCTGCAGAAGTGAAGAAATATTTGTGTTCAAGAGTTCATGTATTTAAAAATACAAAAGCATGTTAAATTTGTAGCTATAAAATGTCCCAAATGCAACTACAGGGAATTATTTTGGTGCAAAGCAATCTTCATACATAGCCAGGCTAAATTTGGTGGATTTTATGACTTAAGAAACAGAAGAGTCGGTGGTACAACAAACGATGAAACAATGGGCAGGCTATTAAACAGACATGTCATTATCATGGCTGTGGATACATACATTGGAAATGAGAAACAAATGTGTAAAAAAAAAAAAAAGTGAGAGAAAGTGATTCAGCAGTAATACAGACATGAAATTAAGAGATGATATGAAGTTGAAATTCACGTTTCATATACTAGGTGTGGCTATAAGGATGAGAACCGGTGTCTTGTGTTTAATCAGTTTTGCAGAATATGAGAAAAGGAGGAGCCTTTTTGCAAAGAGCAAGTAAAAAGAAAAAAAATTATTCAAAAGTATTTGCATATTGCTGAAAAGAAGCATAAAATGAGTTGTTTGCTGGTACTGCTAAACAGCTGATGATACACTGCAATCAGAAAAAGTATCAGTTGCAATAAAAATGCAGGTCAGATCACTGACAAGAAATTTTTAAGAACTGACAAGCATAATGTCAAATTTAAATCAGGTAAAAGTGCACATTATAATACTTTGTCAGAAGATACTTCTGAAACACTGGAGCTGAAAGGCACTGAAAGACCTGTGTTCTTACTAACATATTCAACACAGCAGGTGAAGCCACTGGACTACAAACTACTGACATATGAAAATAAAAATAAGTACAACACTCCATTTCAACTATAGCACTTAAAGCAGTAAATTATCTTAATATTCTGGGTCATTTGATATGTCCAAGACTAGAATTAAAAAGAATGGCACAGTGTGAAAGCAAAGAGTGCATGCATGCATACAGCAACATTTGCAAAGACATCTTACGTACTGTGCAAAACCACAGCAATGATATTCTTTACTACTATACTGATCTATTTACAGGCTTAGGAAGTTTGATGATGATACCACATGCAAATAAATGCTGATATTATGCCTGTGTCAATATTTTTATTATCTTTATGCTTTAGTGAGGAGACCTGAAAAAAGTAATGAAAGAAAGCAAAAATTTAGCTATCGCTAAAGAAGCGTTTCTAGGAATGACACAGTATCTTGTCAAGTTTGTACATATGCCTGACATAACTACATTTCTAGGAAAATATTAAAGGCTGTAATGTAGTCTGGGAATTATGCTACGAATGGCAAGAGCTTGGAAATCCTCAAGAAACTTGTTCAAATGTACCAGAGTTAAAATACTGTGATGTGAGTCACTCAGTCTTGCTGCAAGTACATGCCAGTCAAAACTGTACAGTTTTGTGATCTTACAAATGTAAAGACCAACTGCCCATGAGACATGAGCACCTACTATACAAGAGCGCGATACTGAGATAGAAAAAAACACTATTTGCAACGGTATAGATGAGAGAAATTCCAAGAATACGTCTGGAACAGAAGTTCAGATCAAAGTAACATAAACCTAAGGGACCTCTAGGATGGGAGATGATGTTACTTAATCTACAAAAGGATAACCTAAAAGTGAAATACAAAACAGGCAAGAAAACACATAGCCGATTGTTGAAGTACATCATATTTATCAGAAGTGCATGAACTGCTACAAGAATTAGAGATTTTTAATACTGTACTTACCCTTAATAGAAGAAAAAGTAAATCAAATTTAAAAATGTACTTGTACTAACTCATAAATGCAATTACTTAAGCTGTAAATTACAGGTTTGCCTAATGTTCAAAGCTGTCAAAATAAAAATTTTATTTACTTAAATTTGTCAACCGGGTTAATGTCTCATCTATAGGAACCCACTTCAGTCACAGCCCAAGAAATTATCACATTTCAATACAATTTTATAATCAAGATTTACAGTAAAGTCTTTCATGTGTACCACTATGTACATTATTTACACACTTGTGCAGGAATGCCGAGGTCTGTGCAAATGTGATTATTAAGGTTTACACAAGTTTAAAACAAATTAATGACATTACACAGAAGCTTAATCAATGAAAAAAACAAACTCAGTGGACATATGAATCATATCTGGAAACAGTAAATGACAAAAAAGCACTAAATCATATGTACTGGACAAGAATGTCAACTTAGATCACAGTATAGCAGAATTGTGCCATATGATTGCAGATGTTTGAGTACATTTATTTCATTCCTAATCAATGAGATATCCGGCCTGCAGGTATCCCATGACTGGCCTGACTTCCAGAGCTATACCTTCCACCAGTGGCCTCGGCTGGCCTCCCTCCCACTAAGATGTCATAAGTTCACTGGTATAAGAGGGGTATTAGTCAATACCATCTTCTGATCTTTCTTGTTGTGGCTGGACAAGAAGTTTGCTCCCAGTGCCAGAGCATGAGTGGATTATACCAAAGAGGACAGCTAACTCCCTGACCAGAAATCCCACCACTGAGGCCCTATTCTTGCTCTTTGAAATTACACAAGTTGAAGGAGGAAGACAACTTGGCAGGGAGATGGCAGGGATTAGAGGCTATCCACCCCTAACCAAAGGACTCCCAAGAAGGTTGACAGAGTGGATGGTGGGGAAACATGAACATTCACAGTTATGCTAAGTTCCTAACACAGCTGGGCTAGGTGCATCATTGGAGTAGCACTGGCGGCCCTATAAGTGATCAGCAAGAAAGAAGACCTTGCAGTACAGCAGACACATATTCTGCCACAGCCCTGGAAGCAGTACCTTAGGTTATAATGCTTTTGAGGTATATACTGATGACCAGGTAGCTACTTTCTAAACTGATTGGGTACTAACCCTTCTGAAAAATATCAGTGGCTGCTGCAGTTCTTCTCAAATGGGACAGTACATGCCCTGGCAGAATAACAACATGTATGCAAGCCACTTTTGACAGACTTATTTACAAGCTTTCCTTCCCTGCCTTTTACAGATTATACAGCTCATCAGATTTTCTTATTTCCTTAGCTTTGTCCAAATAAGTTAAATCAGTAATGTAATGCAAGACATGCTACTTTGTAATGTTCATATCTGTAAATAGACAAAAAAAAAAGAGGGCTGTACAGCATTAAATATGTCAGTAACTAGTTCAGAGAGCTGCGTGTCAAATAGTTCACATTTCTTTCAAAAAACAGTCTGATTAAACACCTGTATAAAGCAGAAATTTCACCCACAGTGTCTTTTTTGTTTAACTTCTAAATGGTTATGTGAATGCTAAGTATAGTGTTTGATAATTTACAAAAACTATGGTGATGCTCAAACGTTTTGTGGTTCAATTTCAGTTCAAACCAACAAGGAATATCAGATATATAGCACACATCCAGCATCAGTTCTGTGTAGTAATCGCAACATTAGAAATATTTTCTTAATTCCATAGGGCTCTAACACTTTTGAGACGATTAAAAATACATGTAATGATTTGCTTCTAAATTAAACTAAAGAAGTGGGATCTGCATGGAATGATATCAGTACCTGAAGCTGCATTAAGTAGCATGGATATCTGCTATATCCCAGACATGTTGGCATGCTGTTGTAATTGATACCACTTCAGTTACTTGTCTGCCTTAATCCGCTGGCTCTGTGCCAAAATGCTGTGTTTCAATGCCAAGTCAGTTGGGATCAAGTCTACTATTATACTAGATTTGCTTTATGCTACTCATTATTTAACAAAACCTGGTTCAATGTCAACTTCAGGCCCACTTCCATGGTCACTGGGCCCCCTGGGTTTTGGTTTTGCAATGTTTTAGACCTGGTAATTTTAGTGGTAAGATTGCTGTCCTTTACCTTTCCTCCACAGGGATGAAGGTTACAGCTGGGACTTCCAATACATCACAGCATTGCAACCAAAATGTTGATATCTCCTCATCTACTATCCACCAGATAGGGCAAGGACATTCCTTAAAGGTGCTTCCTGATTTCCTTGTCACCTAGGTGGTTAATTTTGGGTGAGTACAATGAGTCAATGAAGAGTCTTCAACTTTTGTAAATAAAAATAAAAAAAATCCTGTGCATTATACAGGGATTCTGGTTTGTTCAGGTGGTTATCTTTGCTACATACATACATATATATGCACAGGTCTGACTTGCTGCTTCAGCTGGGTGTGATGATCAGTGCCTTGGGGATAGAACAGGTTGCTTGGTCAAATCACAAGTTCATTTACTACTTGGTGGCTCTATCTAGAATAGTGCCCTCCACAGTCTAGGTCCTGATGTTCTGCATGAGTCTAAGCAGTGCAACTTTGGACTCAATGGTTTTTAACTGTTCAGCAGCATGTGCAGGAGTTCAGTGCTGCTGATGTGGATAAGGCTGTCATGAGTTTTAACATGTCTTGACATACTCTAACAATGCTTTTGCCCCATGTTTTGTCCATTTAGTTCCACATGAGCCATGGTATGATCTCGAGTTCCATAATCTAAGATAAAAAGAATGAACATTAGGGAAGATGGCACTTCACTCACCTGCTGGAAGCCAGGCTCCTGTAGATGAATATTATTGTCCACCAGGCCAAAGTTACTGGAAATAAATAGTACAGTTATGTACACTTATGTACACTTACCATAAATGTAGATGTTAGAGTGTATTCAGACTCGTTGTGCCCATCCCCTGAGCCTGGCACCAGGAACAGTATATTTTCCACTTGTCTGAACAGGATTTTCTAGTACTAGGCCTCCTTGCCTCAAGAATGACATCCAGCACCTGCTTACTGAGGGTTGCTGAAGGTGAGGTCAGGGAATTAGCCAGGCTGCAAGGTTCAGGGTTTGAAGCTGAGGGTGCAGAATCTGGCCCGCCTGCTGGGGCAGCAGGGAAGGGGTATGAGGAAGGTGCCAAGGTTGTAGCACTATCAGACTGCACAAAAGGGGGTACCAGTGCTGGCATGGCCAGTCTGGTGCAATCAGTATTGTCCTTGGCTTGTCCTGTTTGATGTTTAGTAGAACCTTCGAGAGGAGAGGCAGAGAGGGAAATGCATAAACTGAGAGGCTTTCCCAGGTAAAGGACAGGGGATCCACTTTCCAAGCTTGAATGCGGGGAGTTCTGGTGCAGAATTTGTTCAACTGGTAGTTCTGAGGGGAGGCAAACAGGTCTACCTCTGGTGTCCCCCATTTGTTCCTCAAGAGCTTGAATATTTTGGGTTTCAGTTTCCATTTGTGTGGGTCCATGAGATTTCTGCTTAAGTCATCTACCAGTGAATTTTAGTTTACCTGGCAGGAATTGAGCTTGTAGGTTCACTTGGTAGCTCAAGACTGTGCTCCACAGAGCCATGGCTAGTCTGCAGAGTAGGTAGGAATGGGTTTTCCCCTGCTTGTTTATGTACCACATAACTGTGGTGTTGTCTGTCTTTACCACTAGTTGTCCTGGAAGAATAAGGTCTCTGAAGGCTGTCAGAGCATTCTGAACAGCTAACATTTCTTTTTGATTGATATGCAGGTGCATCTGTTTTGGGTTCCATTTACCCTGAATGCACTGCTCTGCTATGTGAGCCCCTCATGCATAGTCTGATAAGTCTGTTGTTAGGGTTTGGGCAACAGGGGGTAGAGTGAAAGGGAGTCCCTTGTTGTGGCAGCAGGCCTTTGCCCACCAAATAAACTCTGCCCTTACACAAGGGATAATAGGAATCATTGTTTCCAGGTCCTGAGAATGTTGACACCATACACTTTTTATATACCACTGAAGTTTCCTCATATGCAGTTTTGCATATGGAATTAGCAGAATGCAATAGGTCATGAACCCCAGGGCTTGCAGGATTTTCCTTGCAGACAGCTGGGTTTTTGTGGTCAGTAGTTTGAAGTAGGATGCCAAATGAACTTGTTTCTCTAAAGTGAGGAATGCCATCTGGGAAGTTGTGTTCAAGCTTGCTCCCCGGAATACAATCTGTTGGCAGGGTAATAGGTGTGATTTCTTCTAATTGATGTTTACCCTTGATGGTTTACCCCAGTTAAGTTAGAAGTCTCTTTACAAATGCCAGGTGCTTTAACAGCAAGTCCTGACTGCCTGAATCAGGCAATCGTCCAAATATGGGTAAATCTGAATATTTCTCTGCCTGCAAAATGCAATGGCAGGAGCTAGGCACTTTGTAAATACCCTGGGCGCATTAGATAAGCCAAAGGGCAGTGCAGAGAACTGATAGTGCATGGAGCCTGCCCTGAAGCGTAGGAATTTTCTGCAGGATTCCCTTATTGGGATGTGCAGGTAAGCTTCTTTTAAGTCTAGAGTTGCCAGCCAGGTATCCTTGGCTAGCACAGGAAGAAATTGCTGAAGAGTTAGCATTTTGAACTTTGGAACCACCAGAAAGATGTTGAGAATAGAAAGGTCCAGGATAGGACGCCAGGAGTTTTCTTTTCTGGGAAACAGGAACAGTTCTGAATAAAAACCTTGTCCCCTTTGTTCCTCTGGAACAGGTCGAATAGCCCTGATACTGAGGAGAGACAGCACTTGTTTTTGGGCCTCCTCCCACTGGTTTGGGGGAAGGTCTGGCCATCCACTTGGGGTTGGAGTGGAAGTGGAATCTGTATCCTAGGGAAACTATGTTTAAAACCCATTTGTCTTGGGTAATGAGTTCCCAGTTTTTTGCATGCAGGGCGAGCTTTCCTCCTAAGGGAGCAAGTAGTTGAGCAAGGCTTGGTAGAGTTAAGGATAAGTGATTGTGCCATTTTTCCATAGGGGAGGTGGCTTACTACTCCCTGCTTTGGAATTGGGGCTACCACTGCTTAGATCTGTGCATAGCCTGAGACTGAAGTCTTGGTGGTCTGTTGCTTCTGCGTTTGGACTGAGAAGGCCTGGAAGGGACTGGAAAGGATAAGTTCTTTGAAGGCCAATGCCTGCTGAATCTAGGTGGCTGTACTTGTAAGAAATCTTTAGCAGTTTGCATAGATTTAGCTTTTTCCTCCATCCTTTTGATGACTTCTTCTGCTCTCTTACCAAAAAGGAGCTCTTGGTATAAGGGTGCATCCAGTAATTTAGCTTTAACATGATCTGGCAAGTTTTGCATGCCTTCTAAGTACAGACCCAGTGACAGCAGCCCTGCAAGATGCTTCTAAAGCATCAAAACCACATTGCAAAGTAGGTTTTACCTACTTGGTCAGCAGAATGCATTAACTCTTGTAAATCTTTGTGTTCAGCACAGTCAGGAATCAACATCATTTTCTGTTTAATTAATCCCATAATATGCTGCTGATACTTTAACATATGAAAGTGGCAATTTAAAGCCCCAATGTCTAAAGTGGCAGAAGTATACACCTTCTTACCCCATCTGTCTAAAGCTCTAGAATACCTATCAGAAGGGGTAGGATTTTTGGCAGTAGTAGCCTTAATGCCTTTTGGTCCTTGGGAAATGGTCTCTGGATCTGCAGTAGGATTACTGAAAAGGAATTTGTGAAAGTCAGGTACTTTGTAGTACCCATCAGGTTTCCTTTGAGCTGGAAGCAAAGTGTCTGGGGTAAGGCTGGATTCCAAGAAAACATCATATACAAACTCCAGAACAGGAGGGATAACTAGAGGCCTGTGTTGAGGCAGGTTTAAAAATTCCCTAAGTCTCTTTTTGGATTGAGAATAGTCCTGGCTTTCCCAGCAGAAATGCTCCCTAAGGGTATACAAGGTTTCACCCAAAGAAAAATCTTCTGAAGGGGAAGCAAAGGGAAATGCAATCCTCTGCATCAGAATCCTCATAAGTAGATAAGGGTAAATCCTGGTAGTCAGAAGGAACAGATATCAGATTCCTGATCAGAAGAATCAGAAAGAAAATCAGTTCTAGGTCTCTGGGGGGGGGGAGGGGGGCTGGCTTCCCCTAATTAAGGTAATAAGGTCTTCAGCCATTCTAATCATTTGTTTTTGAGGCATATGGACCTGAGAATGCATTGGTTTTCTAGACTTAGTGTGAGCTTTAGGCCTGAGGAATTCGGTATTTTTAGCTTGAAATGAAGTCGTCGGTTTGATATGAAAATCAGTAGGCCTGAATACACCCTCAGAAGCCGGTGCCTACACAGCGGCTCCGGACCCATCCAAGGTAGAGACATCCGCAGGTTTCATAGTCGAAGAAGCATCTCGTGGCATATCAGACTCCGAATGGGTCTCAGTAGAGGCTTGCGAATCTGTAGTAGCGGGTATCAGGGGCTGCAAAAGCGCCTCACTGAGTACCGGTAGACTGGCGACTAGCTTATCGGAAGCGTCATCGGCAGTTTTGGACCTATGCGGTTTGTCTCTGTCTTTATCTTTACGTTTTTTCGGAAGATCGGTAGTCGGATGGCTTAACGAAGCCATTTTGGAGTACGGAGATCGAGAATGAAATTATTTAGCTACAAATATAGCCCAATGACGAATAGTTCGGGCATTGAGCAAGGCACAAAACCGACAGCGAGGGACGTCGTGGTTGGGCTTAAACAGGTGACGCAGTAAGAATGAAAATCTCTATGAGGTATTTGCTTTCCACAGGCAAGACAACTGTTAATTTTTTCTGACATCGGTTAGAGCAAGAAAAAAGGATCCCCAACGGGGTACTTATTTTTGAAGACTTCAGGTCTGAAACTCGAAAATGAAAATTTCAGGAGTCGGCCGACTGGCACTTGCGAACTGCTTCTGCTTCGGGCACCGCATGACAAGAAAGACTGATGTAATGGTGTCAGCTGCTTGTTTTATACCCCTGACCTGACGTTATGGAAGAAGCGACAGCATCCGAAGCAGAAATCTGAAGACTCTGGTATTCAGGCCGGCTGAGGGCTACCTGCAGGCAGATAACCCCAATGTGATGACTGCAACAGTGAAACACGGAGAACATCTTTACTTTTATTTCAGAAAATTTTGTCAGCAGCAAAATGTCCAGCAGCCTCTTCAAGGTGGAAGGTGTATTTGATAGCCTACCCTGCCTTGCCACAGAGAAGCCTTTCTCTTCTGAGGAATGTGAAATTGTATTAAGTAGGTTTTTTGCCTTAAGCTAGCATCCATCAGGTCAAATGTTGTCCCTAGTATGCTTACTAGTAGATTCAGTGTAAAACATATTGCTCTTGGTCTGATTTATCATCCCCAATTATGACGAGTTTATTAAATTTCTCCGTGGGATGCATTCAACCAACTGCAGCCAAGATCGATGTCCACACAAGCTCGTAAAATCTTGTTTGGATGTCTTGGTTCTTGTCCTTTATCATGTTATCACACTGTCCCTTTATGAATGAGTCTTTCTGTTAATTTTTGAGTTGGCCTGGGTCACTCCTATTCCTAAAAAGGCAAGGTGCAATGACGATAATCTAGATAATTACAGACCCGTGTCAAATGTCTCTTGTGCTACCAAGATTCTTGAGAAGGTTATTTATACACAACTGGATTTCTATTTTGAGTGTTAATTAAACCTGACCTATTTCAGTCCAGTTTTCGGTTTGAGCATAGCACTGAAGCTGCCTTAGTTAGGATGTTTAACAATCTGCTAAAACTTATTCCATCTTTGTCCTTTAGGTCTCACTTCAGCATTTAACACTGTGGATTATGGCATCTTGCGTGACTGTTTAAACCATTAACTGGGTGTTGCCTCCTACCTCACTGGTCATACTCAGCAGATTGTGTGAGAACTTCATCACTTCTCATCTTCTCCTGACATGCAGGGTACCACAGGATTCTATTCTCACCCACTGCTTTTAACAGTGTAAAGGATATAATTAAAAGACGATATTCCTAGGAAAGGTCTAGAATTCATTTTGTTGCTGATGACATGCAGTTTTACCTCTCTTTCACTCAGGATTGTTCCAGACTTGGAATGGATGATCATTAATCATATGAAACCCAACATTAACAAAACAGCTGTTCTGGCCATTCATGTCACCATTTGCAATTCTTCTGTCCCAGTTTTGTCCTCAGATATCATCTGAGGAATACCTCCCTACCCAAGCATCTTATTCCATCAGCTGACTTCCTTATGGTTGTGAATATTTTTGTCTCCTCATGGCTGGACTATCTAATGCCTTTCACCTATGGCTGCTGGATACTGAGCTGGACAGACTATAATTGGTTCAGAAATCTGCAGCTGAGCTACGTACTGGTACATCTAGATACTGTCACATTACAGCAGTATTGCAAACTCTGCAGTGGTTATCTGTTTGGTCTCATATTACTTACAAGTCTATCAGCTTATACCTTGACATTTAGAACTTGGGTCTCCCTTATCTTAGGGAACTTCTCAACTGGCATCAACCTGCTCAGTCTATGCGGTCTGCCACCCTTTTATTATTTCAGCTTCCAAAGGTTTGGCTTGATTCTTCAGGAGGGAATTCACTTGTATATCAGGGGCTGTATCTTTGGAACTTCATGTCAGGGTTATAAAAAGGTATATCCAGAAAACTGATCGTTTCAACAGCTTTCTCACAACCTACCTTTTTGACTTGGTCTATGAAGGCTAGATGTCTTTGCAATGCTTGCATCTTATGTTTATGCAGTTTACTTTTTTATACCTTGTATTAGCTGTAAATGTGGATGAGGCTCTTGAAGCTTATAACTTGAATTTGAATTTTCATGTCAAAAGTTTTTGGGAAGCAGAAACTGAAAAAGTGTCATCTTAACTCCCAGTAGAATGCTACCCACAACTTAGCCTGTCCTCTCAAATGAACCTGTAATAACCTGATGTATCTTCTGCTAGACTGTAATGTGCTGCAGTAATCAGGAAAGAAGCAGCAGCAGTTTCCAGTGGGAAGCACAGTTTGCAAACAAATTTTACAAATAAGAGCATCATTCATGGAAAGAACGCCTACACTGGGAACATACAGTAATTCAATTTACACTCAGTCATCAGAAATTGCATGGAAAACAGTTTGTTTTCACCTCTCCATGCTAGCCTTTGACTTGTGACACACTTCAATATGACCTATTACATATGTACCATGACTGCAGGTACCAGAGTATAACCAATTGCCAGGGTGGGCAACCCTTCGATGGAGAAGTCTGTGACATAGTACTAAATCAATGAAAGATGCAACAGCTGGGAAGTCAGACACAGCATTATACTACATGTAGAATGCAGTTGGGCATTCTCAACTTTCCCTTATCCATCCAAATGCAATGTCCCCAGTGTCTGAAATGTACGCCAAGGAGATGGGGGGAGACAGCAGAAGAGATGCTGTTGACAGGCCTTGGTAGCTGTTGCATTTCTGGTCTCCAAAAGGGCACAATCTTTAGGTGCCAGTCCTGCTTATCCCCACTCTGGGATGGAAGAGCCAGACTCCATCTGCTCAGTTCCACTGCACCCAACAGACCCTCCAGGATCACAAGCTGCTAATCAGTCCTAGGTCTAGACCTGAAAAACGTTACTCCATGTACTTTCTAACCTTAGTCTGCTGTTATCTAGCATTCATAAAAGCATCCCCTTAATCTATTACAAACAAGCAGCACCTTAATCCTCTGATACACACAATTGCAGCTTACACTATACCCCATAGTTCATCTTTCAGAAAGTTTAGTTTAGCTACAATGAGGAACATGAGTGGTGATAGGCTGTACAGGTACAACTGTTCTGCATCTGAGGATTTTCTTTTTATACTGCTCCCTGCTGACAAGAGGGGAAAAAAAGTGGTCGTCTCCCAACTAACCTGTAGCTGCCACTATCCCTAGCCATGCCTCTGCCTACACTGCCAAAAAGCATACAGACAGCAATGTGTACAAAGCCTTCTCCCTGCAGAAAGTCTTCTAAGCCACTTGGTTATTTACATTCACCTTGACTGGGCACTAACAGTGCAAGACATTTCTAAACTTGGAACACAGACATCAAATGTCTGTCTTACATTTTGGCAGAACTTTTGAACCCACCATGTTTTTCACATTCTGATGCACATCCTAGAACTGCACTTACTATTCAAATTGCTATTATTAATGTCATTTTTATGGTGTAAAATTTGCACGTGAAGATTCTTCTGTATTTTCCCTCCATAAGTAGCTGAAAACCAAATGTATGAATGATGCCAAGGTGTCAGCGTGCTTGTCTTTACAGGAAACTTTCTAAGTGCAACACTGAATTCAGTACTGGGAAACCCCCAAACAGGATGTTTGTTAAATCTCTTACCAACTTTTCCTGGTGCAGCTTTGCAATTGCCATGTGGGTAAATGTTGGTTCTGCTTCACTTAGGTCTGTGGACCTGCAAAGAAAAAAAAGACAAAGTTATACTTCATATATAACATGAAACCAGAACCTAACAATCCAAAGTATCACGCGTATACCTCTCAAATATCCAGATTTTTTTCAGAATGTCCAGATTTCTGCCTTATGTATTTAATCTGTTCCTCATACATTTTGTGTTTTCTCACAAATCATTCAGGATTTAAGTCATTAAATGATGACATACATTCAACTTTCATACTTCATATCCTTCAGAAAATGGAAGCTAATGCAAAACCTGTTATTCTTGCAACTTTCCAAGTTTATAGTAGCAATATTTAAAAAGTTGTCCTTATTGGGGGTTTTTTTGGCCTTTGTCCCAATTATTTTTGACTTTGTCCAGAATTCTTGCACTAAGAGGTTGAGAGGTATTGGATTCATATGTAACAGGCTTGCAGACAGCAAAAATGGACAATACAAGGAAAAATACAGCTGTGCACTTTCTAAACTACTTAACCAAATGACTGTAACAAGGTATGGGTTGTTGTCATTCCAAAATAGGCATGGTCATCACTGCTGCTTTTGTGCAGTATGTGCTACAATTTCCTCACCTTCCCCACATTCATCTTTACCTTTAAACTGGGTAGTGAGCTGCCCAGCTGTGCTTCATTCATTCCACAGGACTGTAGGGCACCAACTCAGCCAGGCTGCTTCCACACCAATATTACTCTACAGCCAAAATACAGCAGGAAGCTACTAAAAAATATCCTATAAAAATGGCAAAGGGCTGCTAACCCTACATATTAACACTACAAATATAATTTCTGTTCAAGTATCTAATTGAAGGCTTTCATGTAATACTTTGGGTAGTATAACTTGAAAACAATACTAAAGAAAGTAGGTTATTATACAAAAAAGTGTTTTTTAATAAACATCTTTATTTAACTATAGCTAAAACAGTTACAAATGAAATAAAATATGTGCATGCAGCAGTATGTCATCGTTCTAGCTTTTATCTGAGGAAAGTACAACAAAATCTTCATGTGCACATTTTATACCATAAGATGATATTAAGAACAGTAACTTGAACAGTGCACTTGCAAGATGCGTCTCTGAATGCGAAAAACATGGTGGGTTCGGATTTCAAGTTATACAGGTGGCTATGATAAATCAATGGAATGACTTTATGAATACCTTATTACTGCAGGAGAGCAAACTGCAATTCTGACTTTGTAGTTTAACAAGCAAGAAATAATAAATTAAAAAAAAGTATTAATTGCATTTTGTTTGATGGGTCTACTACCTGCATTTCTTTGTATGTTTCCAAAGTCAGTTTCTGAGACCTCAAAAGTTATTTTTCAGAAGTCCTAACACACATCAACTTTACGTTCTGCACATACTACTATGGACAAAACGTGAAAAATATATAATTTTGGTACGGCGGTAGCATTGTTACCTCACAGCAAGAGGTTCTCCCGTTCGATTCTCGGCTTGGCTTGGGAGTGCCTTCTGTGTGGACTCTGCATGTCCTCCGCGCGGTTGGGTAGCATTCGAAAGACATGCGTGTGGAAATGGGCGTGCCTTCGTTGAAGGTTGGGCGTCGAGCTGGCACCTCGGCATTTCGTAAAAAGTCTACTGCCAATCATTAGCGGACCGGAGTTCCGCTGTGGTGACCCCTTACCAGGAAAAAGCCGAAAAGACAAACAACAACCATGATCTTCCATACAATCTAAACCGGTCAACATCCCAGTAACTAATTTTAATTTTTAAACATCTCAAATGTCCCCATGGAGACAGACATGCTGATGTGATCTTGTTTCCTTGGAAAGCCTCGTCTTTCCCATAATATATTGTAAATGCACAGCTGATGAGATTACAATGCCCTTGTCAGATCACAGTCCCATTCACTTGGAATGGAAATAGTGATAAATACTGTCAAGTATGAGAATCCTCAGTAAAAAATGCCACTTTTTTTTTTTTTTTTTTTGCAGTGTCTCCCACCTATGTCAGTGTCACTGGCACAACAGGTAGTGCTCTTGCCTTTGGTGCAGAAAGCTTTGGGTTTTAGTCCCACAAAAGGTAGACTGATTGCTGACATTTCTAAGTGTGCTGTCCATTAGATGAGATGACAAACTGAGGTCCCATCTGCTTGAGTTTGTGGTAACTCAGATGGATGTAAAAGATCCTAATGCACCTATTGAAAAGAGTAAGCGTGCTTTATTAATATTTACATTCATTTTATATCGCATACAAATTTAAATCAATTTACACACTTTTTTTACATTCATACTTAACTATTTACAAGTTAAACAGAAAAGAACAAATTATCAACACAAAAGAACTTAACTTTTCAGCTAATACACAATCTTGTTCCATTTTCTTGTTATATAACAAATTCTCATCTTTTTATCCACAGCACCCATATTGTCACAAACAGTACTTTATCTCAGTTATCAGTATCATATTTCTTTACTTTATCATACTCCCGATATAATTTCATATTCATATCTATACATTTAAACCCTTCTCATCTGTTTTCTCTCAAAATTCTTTATTTTTGCAATCCAAATCCAAAAAAACAATGTTTTTCTTCATATATATATTTTTCATACAGCATCTTACCTGTCATTTCTTTTTGTCTTTCTTTTACCTTTCTCATTACCCAAAATAAATGCATAGATAATTACACCACTTTTTTTTTTCAAATTCAAACCGCTTTCTACTTTTTTACTAATAATTATTCCTTTTCTCACTGGGTTCAGCCTTGATCCCCAGATGTAACTAAAAACTATCGGACTCTTTTTTTTCCATTTGAGTGGGAAACACATATTCCACTAAATATGCTATTTTCCTAACGCATAACTATTTAGCATACATATGTTTTTGTGAAACAAAGTAAACAGCTTTTTTGCTTGTTCCAGTATCTCTCTCCATTGCCTTATTTACACCTTCATACTCAACAAATATCACTCTCAAGATCTTTACTTCCTTATGTAATATATTATATTTATAATTTATTTAAATTAAAAATAAAAATGTATTTAGCTTTAACTTTATCCCCTCTCTCCTCATGTCCTTCAAGTTATAACTGAAACTGGCTTGCCTTCAGCTACCACACAAGACACCTCCTAAAAGTGCTATCAAATGCTAAAAATACTGCATTGATGGGTCCTTACAATATCCCTGGATACATCTTAAATCACATAAAACACAATTTAGCCACATCCCTAAAACAGGGTTGCCACCTTTTAACAAGGGCAAAGTGGGACATGGGGGTGTGATCAACATGATAGGGGTGTGGCCAACATGACACTGGCCACACCCCCACCACGACATCACCAGAGTTGTTAAAGGAGATGCAGTATTAGTTATGGATGCAACATTGTGACATTACAGCATACTGAAAACTCAAACCATTTAAATGAAGTGAACTATTACTGCACACACACTAATCGGTTGTAACAATAAACTTTAAAGGAATTAAAAACACACTACTCATTAAACAGACACTTGTTTATTTAAAAAGTAAAATTCATAAACCATCCATTGCTATTCAGAAAGAAAACTTAAAAAATCTACATACCACATACAAGCCAAGTATAAAATTAAGACTGTCAATTAAAGCTAAAGCAAAGAACACAACTACATACCCTAGTACAAATTAATGCTAAACAAAGAAAACACAAAATTACGTAATAAATCACTTTTTTTTAAAAGTGTATTTTGAATTTGATTTTATGGCTTGAAGAAGGGCCCGATTTGAAATAATATTCGGTAAAAGTCACAACATTTCATCCGGTAATTTACACTCATCATGAGTTCAGCTTTTAACAAGTCCACACTACATCGGTTTCGCACATCTGTCCATTTACCTTTCACCAGTGAAAAAACTCTTTCTGCAAATGCGTTTGAGGGTGGTATAGATAAAACCCTAGCAATTACCGGATAGAGTGTAGTCAGTTCAGGCCCTTCTTTGAAAAGCTTCAGCCACTTCTCTCCTGGGGTCAAGCTTGTGTTACATAACTGTTCGAGAGGGCCTAATTGCCAAGTAGTCCCTAAAAAGATAATCTTCATCTACATCCTGCAGACTCAGGGCAGTGGTCACATTCAGCAAATCACTGAAGGCAAAGGGCTCATTTAAAGATAATTTAGATAGTGTAAACAAGTAGTTGCTTTCAGTATAATCAAACCACTGCTCCAGGTATTTCACTGCTGTCTCCAAGAAAACAATAAAGTCTCTTTTCAGTTTGTTAGCAGAAGTGCTGTCTAATGTGCTCATAAGTGCCCTAAGTTTCCCTCCAAAGAAAGCACCTTCAGCTCTTGCCTGCAGTTTTTGCTTGAGAGAGACCATTACACAATAAGTTTCCATGGCAGTAAGTGCTGATTTTTCTAATGTACTTATGTGTTCATTAAAATCGACAAGAACAGCACAGAGAAAGTGCAGATAGTACTGGGGCAGTGTAGGCAATTCATTCTCACCATGCTCGTTACCTGAAAAGTGCGACCATACCTGCCGGGGGGGGTCTCCTCTTCTCCCTGAGAGAGGAAATAGGACTGGAGCACTGGGAGATTTTTCACTACTCTTTCAATGGCTGGGAGTAGTGACAGCCACCTTGTTGGCACATGTCTTAACAGACTCTCAAATTCCATGCCACAAAACTCAAAGAAGTCTTTCAAGTCTCTGGTCCTTGTGGCAGAACCAGAAAAGTGGCTGAAAAGTCTCATTACAAATGCTTCCACATCGTATGGTAGTTTTGCTGCAGCTTTTGGCTGCATTGTGAATAATATGGGCAAGACAGTTAGCTTTCTGGAGTGATGGGCACTTTTCTTTTAATCTGGTATACACACCAGATTTCTTCCCATAGTTCACACTGGCATTATCAGCCCCATAAGCTGAAATATGGTTCCAGGGCAAGGAATGCCTTTCCATAATGTTGGAAATTTGCTGTGAAATAGCCTGTGCAGATTCGTCAGGGTCTTCATAGAAGTCCAAAAGGCCATTCACCACCCTTCTTCTTTAGAAAAATACCTCACAACAAGGGAAATAATTTTATGTTCCCCTTGTTGGAAGCATCTGATGAAATTGCAAATGAAGTACCTGGTTTTGAAGGCCATGCAGGAGGCATTCCAATGAGTGTGGCCCCAAAACATTTTCAACTATGGCTTCAGCCTTGGTTCTGCCACAAGATAGTTTCTTTGCAGTGTCTGAGTCACTGTACAACTGGCTGGCCAACTTTACTGCACAGTCCAAGCTGTTATATGAAATATTGTGCTTAACAGCATGGAAAACCTCAGAGGCTTCTGCTGCAATGATTCTAAGTTCTGGTCCCTCAAGGTTTGCATTCCTTGCCCACTTTGTCATCAGGTGAGTGGATTTAGCTTGAAGAATGGCAGTCTTATGTTGTTCAGTTGCCTCATGTCGTGCGACATCATTTCTTCCACCGTGGGTCACTAGAAATTCTCTCTTGCAGTACCTGCAGAATGCTTTGACATCAGTGCATCTCTCGATCCAGTCAAATTCTGTTTTCCAAACGTCCTGCCACTTGCACATTCTCTTTCTGCTGGTTGACTGTGATGAAGCTGCTGCTCTCTTCATGCTTGAATCTGTACTTACCTGATATGCAACATATTGACCAACACTGTTAGTAGGGTTCAGTAACATATTGCTGCACAGCACAAATGAACTGGCTTAATTGGCACAAAAAACTGGCTCGAAAAACATTGGCATGCGAAAGAACTGTCTCGAAAAACATTGGCATGCGAAAGAACTGGCTCGAAAAACATTGGCATGCGAAAGAACTGGCTCGAAAAACATTGGCATGCGAAAGAACTGTCTCGAAAAACATTGGCATGCGAAAGAACTGGCTCGAAAAACATTGGCACATGAAAGAGCTGGCTTGAAAAACATTGGCATGTGAAAGAACTGGCTCGAAAAACATTGGCATGTGAAAGAACTGGCTCAAAAAACATTGGCATGTGAAAGAACTGGCTCAAAAAACATTGGCATGTGAAAGAACTGGCTCGAAAAACATTGGCATGCAAAAGAACTGGCTCGAAAAACATTGGCATGTGAAAGAACTGGCTCAAAAAACATTGGCACACGAACTGTCTTGAAAAACATTGGCATGTGAAAGAACTGGCTCGAAAAACATTGGCATGTGAAAGAACTGGCTCAAAAAACATTGGCATGTGAAAGAACTGGCTCAAAAAACATTGGCATGCGAAAGAACTGGCTCGAAAAACATTGGCACGAACTGTCTTGAAAAACATTGGCATGTGAAAGAACTGGCTCGAAAAACATTGGCATGTGAAAGAACTGGCTCGAAAAACATTGGCGTGTGAAAAAACTGGCTCGAAAAACATTGGCATGCGAAAGAACTGGCTCGAAAAACATTGGCACGAACTGTCTTGAAAAACATTGGCATGTGAAAGAACTGGCTCGAAAAACATTGGCATGTGAAAGAACTGGCTCGAAAACATTGGCATGTGAAAAAACTGGCTCGAAAAACATTGGCATGCGAAAGAACTGGCTCGAAAAACATTGGCACATGAACTGTCTTGAAAAACATTGGCACATGAAAGAGCTGGCTCGAAAAACATTGGCATGTGAAAGAACTGGCTCGAAAAACATTGGCATGCTAAATAGAGGAATGGAGCAAAAAGAGTTTACAAACAGTTTAAGGTCAAATAGTAAATGAGGTAATGTAGGGGCATTTTGGCCATTGAAGACTAACATTAACACAGCTTGTAGAAAATGAAATGCATTATTTTTACCACTGAACATGCCCACCACACCCCACAAGACAAAAAAGTTAACCATATTCACTGAACCAAAAAACAGTAAAATGAATGACAATGCACAGTGGATACCATAGACCTAATTTAGCTTTTGACCACAGCAGTTAAGAAATGTATGGCACTAATTTACACAGCGCAATGATCTATTAATAAACATGCCCAACAGCAGCACTGGTCATAATCTGATTATAATGAAAACAGTAAATAAGTATGTTGAAGACATCACTAAAACACAAAATAAAAACTTTGCTACTTAGACACAAACTACCCTGTAACATGGTTTAGCACAATCTGAAATACATTGCATTAACTTCAGAGCATCCATCCACAAAAAAATAAAAATAAATGGGAAAAAAAACATTTTAACTTTTAAAAATACTTCTTGCAAGAGAAGTAACAAACTACAATGTACAGCAGACTCCATGGGCTCCTTTTACCTCAAAACATAGCAATTAATCCAGCACAGCAATGCAATAAACAGGCCCAAGTAAAAGTAACACACCCATATTCACATTACAAGCAAAACAGTACATTTTAACCTTATTAAAAATGCATAATAAATTAAATGCACACATTTACAAGTATAAATGAAAACAATCTTGAAACAGCTTTGGCAAATTGGCAACGTGTACCTACTAGAATAATAAATGAATTACATTAACTGTTAACATTCCCCTCAAAAGGTAGACTTGTACCACAGACATGGACTTGCAGGAACAGGAAAAGTTACCTAAACAGTATATCGTAACTTCCTGAAAACAGCATTATAGTGCATATTTCCATACAAAAAATACAAACTATGCTCAAACAATTCCTATATGCATACAGACAATACCCAGAAAAAGCTACGACAATAGAAATGCATCACACTAAGTTTATATTTCACTGCCCCCAACAGAAACAAACAACTTCTATACACAGTTCAGCCTTTTAAAAGTAATGCTTCCAAATCATACCCCCAAGCATAATAACAATTACATATACATTCAGGTTTTATCTCTTTAAAACTACTACACAAAAATATTAAACTAACTACTACAGATTTAAATATTGTGTACTGCACCCACCATCCGCCTTTAAACATTAATAAATTAAACCACAATATATTCCCATTTTAAACTAGTACAAAAGTCTCAAAATAACCACTGCACAGATTTAAATACTACATACTACATCCCCATCTACCCCTAAACATTAAAAACTTAAATAAAGCACACTATTCCCATTTTAAATAATTAAAGCCACAAAATGCAATTATCTACTTACCACTCAGTTATTGCTGGGCTGGCTGGCTCCCTTGCTGGCTGGGCTGGCTGGCTGGGCTGGCTGGGCTGGCTGGCTCCCTTGCTGGCTGGGCTGGCTCCCTTGCTGGCTGGCTGGGCTGGCTCCCTTGCTGGCTCCCTTGCTGGCTGGCTGGGCTGACTCCCTTGCTGGCTGGCTGGGCTGACTCCCTTGCTGGCTGGCTGGGCTGACTCCCTTGCTGGCTGGCTGGGCTGACTCCCTTGCTGGCTGGCTGGGCTGACTCCCTTGCTGGCTGGCTGGCTGGGCTGACTCCCTTCCTTGCTGGCTGGCTGGCTGGGCTGGCTGGCTGGGCTGGCTCCCTTGCTGGCTTGGCTTCAATGCTGGCTTCAAGTTTAATGCTGGCGAAAAATTCAGATCTTTTGTCCGGGCTGCTATAGAGCTTAGTGCTCTACAGCTGCGACCTTTATGGGGCTCTTCACAAGAAGTTCCCGCCCCCTACAAATAGCTGCAGCCAATTACTGTGCTGCATTACCACCCGGACCTAGCAGAGAATCCCTCTAACTGCAGGTCCGGGTGGTGATTGCCGTGGAAAAAACCCAAGTATTTTCGGCTTTTCCGCCGCAACTTTAAAATGCAAGCGCAAAGGGGAAACGGGACTTTTAAAGTCCCACGCGCGGGATGAGAGCACTCAAACCGTGAGTGTCCCGCTGACAACGGGACGGGTGGCAACCATACCCTAAAACTGTTCAATTTCAGCATCCATACAGGTTTTGTACCAACTGAATGGAGAACAGCTACAGTCATTCCCCTGCATAAGGGATAATCTTCCATAGACCCAGGCAGTTACAGACCCATAAGCCTGAACAACCTCATATGCAAAGTTATGGAAAGAGTCATCATGGAACTAATCAATCAGGACATACTGAATCTAAAAACACTAGACCATTCTCAGTTTGGATTTGTCAACTGCAGGTTATGCTTACTCAGCCTGGTGAATTTTTCTTTCTTTCTTTTTTTTTTTTTTTGAAAAGGTCACCAAAGCAATAGATGAAGACAAAATGGTACATATCATTACCTCGACCTGGCCAAAGCTTTTGACATAATTCCCCATTCAAGCATTGTAGAAAAGCTAAATAAACATGGAACACACACCTATGTCACCTGCTGGATTGCCATCTGGCTCACAGATAGGACGCAAGAAATCAAAATAGGGGAAGCTACCTCCACAAAGAAATCAGTCAGTATTCTGAAGTAAAAGCAAATAGCAAAGGGTTCTGGATGATTAATTGTGCAGATGACTACAAACTAGGAGCAGTCACGTAATCCCTAAAAGACTGCCATCCTGCAGGAAGGTTTGTCCCAAATAAACAACTGTTGCCAAAATCATGGATTGAAACTAACTGCCAAAAAATGCATTTATTTTATCCTTTGGGAAGTCATCTATCCCAGGGAACTGCCACATTAAACTACACATCCCCAAGAGTTGACCCAGTTGTTTGGGAACTTATGCAGACATTGACCTAACTTCTGACCAACATATGTCTATTGTTGTAAGAAAGCTCTTATATATTACCCAGCTTGTGTCTAGATCTAGGGATGTCATTGTCCCCTTTTACTCAGCCCTCATTAGGCCAATCATTGAATACAATGTCCACACATGCATGCAACAAGTGGAATGCCCATAGAGATACCTTAATAAAAGGATACAAGGCTGAAACAACATGTCTCACACAGACTGACTCAAAGCCCTGTCACTATACTTTGTATCCTACAGACTACTAAGAGGTGATTTGTGTCGGGCATACAAGTTATCCTTTGACCCAATACTGATGGATTTACAGTACATCAGAAGTCAAATGGCATCAGAAATACTTGGTCTTGGGATATAAACCTCTTCTGCAACATCAACAGAATGGTTAGGAGAGACACCTATATCTTGCTGAGGATACTGCTGCTCTGGAACTGACTCCCCATCCACATAAAACAAATTTCATCCCTGTTCTCTAAAAAACATTTTTTTTATCTCACCAAATCCCTTACACTTCATTTTAAGTGCAAGCCAGTGTTTTGATCCTTATTACAACCTCACTTATCCATCCCTTGTTTTCTGTTGTTCTAACTAGATGTGCATATGCCATAGATACTGGTAATGTAACATCTCCTGCCAACTCACGTCTTCCCTCCCTCATTTCATACATACATGTCTTTAATACTGCATTCATTACTAATACAAATGGGCATATGCTCATTTAACATCCTTGTTTTACTCCTCTCAATACAAATTTTTTCCCATGCATCCATTTACCATAAATGAATTTTCATAACATTTCTTTATTACATTAATATATTTTTTCTCCTATATCATATGTCTATAAAATCTATCACATTGCTTCATGGCTCCCTTTATCACATGTTTTAGCCATGTCACATGCTATCAGTCTTACCTCTTATTTTCTTTCAGTAACACCTCTTCAAGTACTTTCAGTATAGCAGTTCTTTCACCTGTCTTCCTTTTATACCGTAAATCTTTCATCCATCCCTTTATCTTTTTTGTACTATTTTCATATTTTATAGTCAGTATTCCTGAGTGTTATGAGTCTCTATTTTTTCATATCTTTCATCCTTTTTCCAAATAAATTTTATCACTCCACCACATCTTCTTTCATTATACCTTCCTTCACCTATTCATTTAATATTTAAAAACATAGTCTTTCATCTTTATTCACTTCCTTGTAATACTCATAACTTATACCATCTAATCTTGGCAGCGATTAATTTTTACCTTCTTTGATCACCTTCTCTGTTTCTTCTTTTGTTATATAATTTTCTATAAATTTTAAATTTTTTTTATACTTTCCATTCTTCCTGACCATCCATGCCCTCTTTCATACACCTCCATATCATCTTCTTGTCTCTTATACTTTCACTGCCATCTAAGACAGCATCCATCCTTCCTCCTCTCATTTTACTTCTTTTCCTAAATAAGGAGAACCACGTTTCTTTCCCTTCAGAAAAAAAAAAATCGTTGCTTATGTAACATCATTTTTACTTTTTATAGGTTCATGTGTGTTGTACTAGGCTAAAGACCACTAGGGCCTTTTTAAGACTAGCTATGCATCTCAAATCTCTGACAAATGTTGGAACCCTGAATAAGTGTAAGAAAGGGCTTGGGAGATGTAACATTTATAAGCAGGGGCCTAGGAGATGAACCACTTACAGGTTACCTGTTGTCCATTAGATACATACGTGTCAAACCAGGGATGTATTTCCTGTTCCCCATCCAATTGTCCAAGTTACACTTGAATTGGGTTAGGGAGGAACTCTGCTTCACATGGATGGGGATCCTATTCCAGAGAAGGGCTAGTCTTTGGGATACATACCTGTCTCTCCAGCAGGTCCTATTTATATCACAGGCAAGGTTTAAGTTTTTAGAATGGTTAAGTCTGGTGGTGTTTGTTTTGCAGATATGCAGAAGGTCCATCAGGGTGAGGTCCAACAATGTGTTGTATGCCAAGGATAGACATCTCCTCAACAGCCTATAGGAGACAAAAACTAGGAACAGGGCTTTGAGGCTATCTGCATACAGTATGTTATTTATGCCCTGTATTCTTTTAGTGAGGAACCTCTGTGAACATTCCAATTGCTGGATGTGTCTAGTTAGGTACATACCAAAAGGGGCATTGTACTCAGTGATAGGTCTGATGAATGCTGAATATAGTGGAGCAATGACTTCCTTGAACCTAGATATCATATCTTTGTTTATAAGCTGCACAACACAGAATGAGTTTCTCACTACGGCAGAATGTGAAGGTCATAGGGTAGATTAGTGTCTATGTGTCCCCAAGTCCTTGACTACTGAGTTGAATCTTAGGTGGGCATTGTTAATATGATAGTTACCAGAAATAGATGACTTCCCAAAGGACACTATTATGCATTTCTTTGCATTTAGTTTTAATCCATGGCTCTGAAAAAAGTTATTTGTCTGAGTCAGCCCTTCCTGGAGAACATTACTGTTGGTGGGGGATTCTATGACTGCTAATAATTTGTATTCCTCTGCAAATTTGTTCAGTCAGAGGCCCTTGACATTGGCCTTGACGTCAAAGAAGAAAATGCCAAAAAGGAGTATTCCCAGGATGGATCTCCTAGTGAACTCTGTTTGCGGCTGGTCTCTTTGTAGAGTTTAACTTCCTGTGTCCTGTCTGTGAACCAACTGGCTACCTTCGGGGGAGATGTGGGTTTATACCCAACCTCCTGAGTTCATCAACAATGCCAGAGTGAAGCAGTGTGTCAAATGCTTTGGCCAGGTCAAGGTAGGCAGTGTGAACCGCTTTGCCCTCATCCATTGCTTTGGGGACCTTCTCAAAGTCCACTAGGTTGGGTAAGCATGACCTGCCCTTGAAGAAACCAAAATGGGTTGGGTCCAGTGTCTGGAGGTTTCCTGTTGTTATTGATCACTTCCATGATAATTCTTTCCATGGTTTTGCATAAAAGACTTTTGAGACTTATTGGTGTGTAGTTTCCTGGGTCTGTAGGTGGCTCACCTTTGTGCAGAGGGATGATTGTTGCTGTTCTACATTCGTGAGCCACAAAGCCTGTTTGGAGGCTATGGTTACATAGCAACTCCTAAGGACCTGATAGGTCAAGTTTCATGCTATTTAGAAGGCATCCTGGGATACTGTCTGGGCCCATCAATATAGTATCCTTAGCCTTAGAGAGAGAGCATTGATGACTGTTTCCTAGCGACAAGATGGGGAGTTATATTTGATGGTATTTCCTAAGGGGTGGTTGAGGATGAGAGGGGTAAATTTAGAGGTGAATTTGTCTGCCGACAGGTTTTCTATATCTTCCGGCTCAGCACAGATGGCTCCATTAGCAATGAGCTCTGCACACAATTGTGAATTGATTTTGAGTATATGGACATAGCTAACAAATGCCTTATGGTTGTCCTTGGCCTGGGAGGACAAATCTACCTCAGATATGTCTTTGGTAGACTTCATATGTCCTCTGAGATATTTGTTTAGTTTGATGAGAGTGTTTTTATCCTGCATGGTGCTACAGCTCCTAATTTTGCCATTATTTTTTCCTTCTATAATACAGCCTATTAATGCTGCAATTCTACCAGGGTGGCTTGTTTTTCAGTTATTTCTGTAACTATTCCTGGTGGATACAGTTACCTTGTATAGGGCTTCTGTGAACAAGTCTGCATAGGCAGCACTCTTCTCAGGGTTTATGGGGGATTGCAATTTTGCAAGGTTATCACATAATATTTGGAAGTTAGAGTTGTTCCTGAACATTCCAGGGTTAGCTGGGGGTACTGGTACATTGGGTTTTATTCTTACTTCAAATGAGACGGTTTTGTGGTCTGACATTACATTAGGGGCTATATAGTGCTCTCCCCTTTATTAATCAGGACCAGATCCAGTATGCTTGTGCCACTGGTCAGCATATTCACAACCTGGTCCAGGGAATCTGTATTTACAAAATTCAGGAATCTCCGTGCCTGCAAGTTTGGTGCTGAATATGATTCCTAGTTAACAGTGGGTAATTAATGTCACCCATATGTATGTTATTGAGTTGGATGTTGAGTGGTTTCCAATAAGCTTAAATACATGTTAGGGGTTTCCTGAGTCATAGAGGGGGACCTACAATTGGTATGGGATTTTGCCTACAGTGATTTGAACATTGAGAATCTCAAGTGCATTGTCCTGTTTGACCAGCCTTGAGGTACACTTATTTTTGATGTAAAGTGAGATACCTCCACCTTTAGTTCCTGTGTAGTACCTCGTCTAAATGTGTGAAAGGCATTATAGCCTTCCACTGCCGTGTCCCCTCCATGGCTTTAAACTATATCTCAGTGAGTGCAGGGACATCAGCATTCTCTATGGTGAGAAGAGCTTGTAGGGAGTGGCGTTTCTTGTTTAGACTCCTACCACTGATTAGTAACACCTTTAGATTTTCTTGTTTTTATTTGCTATGACCAAAATACTTTCAGTTTGGCACTGCCTAAAAAAAGGCACTATGGGGGAGAACAGTGTTTTGGCTAATATTCAAAAGCTTAGGTGGGAGAGTGCAGACCATCTCTGACAAATCAGCATGGTCAGCTGACCATCTCCTTCCATGCTGAAAAATACTGCACTCCATGGCACCATCCTTGGAGAAGGTAAAATGCTGCTCAGTGCTAGGTTCATACCACCCTGTGACATATTCCAAGAATTCCATGTCATCTCTCTTCATTTAGTCTAGGGAGATTATGTCTCGGGTCATTTACATCCACATGGATTTGTTATGACTGGTGGCTATGGTCCAATGACTCGTGTGTGCGTGATGTGATGAATCCTGGCCCCTGATAAGCAACTGACTGTGACCTTCTCCTTGCTCAGCCTGGTGAGAGGGACATCAGTTTTCTCACAAGGGGTCTCCAAGGACAAAAATGCTGGATTGTGTGGTGGCCTCCCTTATGGACCTAGAAGTAGAGGCTCCATGACATGTGGCTGTATGTGTTGATGTGGGTGTTGTTTTAAAAGAGTGCATTTAGGGCTGCTGAGAGCAATTGTTATGTGTACTTTATCTAGGAGGTCTTTGGGGTTTAGGAAGGCTACTTTGTACTGTGTGATGGATGTGGAGTGTATACTACTGAAAACCTGATTGACATTAGGACTACTTATATGTGACAGCTTTGCCTCCAGTGACATTGTGTAAATACATCTCTTACATACCTTATCAGTTTGTTTGAGAATTAGCTGGCTGTCAGTGAACATGAGGCAATTTCTACATTGCCTGAAGATGCAGACATCCACCAAGGTGGTAATAGACATGGTGGGAAAGTTCATATCCATGGCAACAGACCCTTTTTTTTTATTGATTAGTCAGTTGCAGTGAGAATATAAAGTAATATCAGGAGTATCTGATTTGCAACGTTGGAGGCAGTTTTCTATATTCTTTTCATACATCATTTTATTTCTGTTTCCCTTATTTTGTCACTTCTATTTTCTTCCTTTCTCATAATTCTATAAAATTTCTTTATATCTCATTTCTTTTTATTGTTCTTTCCACTTCAAAATATACATTTTTATACTTCTATTAATATGCTACCCACCACTGTGACCAATTTTTATAAAATAGTCTCATTGTCATATGATCTTTCCATAGCATTCCTTTCTCTTTTACCATTTCTTCCTCCTTTTTAAACTCTGTAGTTAATCTATTTATCCTTTTTCCCTCCTTTATTTTTATGCTGTCCTTCCTATTCTAGCCCATACTGTTCTACAATGAACATTTACACCATCAATGGAAAGGATAAAGTAACAGAGATAACAGCCTCATTGAAAAGTGATATTCTGTGAGGTTTCAAGTTATGAGTCGGCTACAATGCTATATTACTTGGCTCACAAAGTTCAGATAATCAGTGAAGTTGTTAGTGGTTATCACAATTATTCATCTTCAAAATGTAAAACTGTCTTAGAAAAGGGGAAAATGTAGTTGTTTACAATAGCACAGAATCAAAAGAGTTGCAAATGTTAAGGTGAATAGCTTTAGGGGGTGTGAAATAAAACTGACCTACAGGTACCTTGCTGTATTTGCTTTCTGCAAAAAAAAAAAAAAAAAAAAAAACAACAATCTAGAGTTTTCACTGTGTGATACCTTAAACCTCCTGTAACTGTAATGGAGGCCCATGGGTATATGCAAATGACACCTTAAGGACATCAAGTGTTTCAGCTACATGGCTTCTGAATGTCCATGTTTTTTTTTTTTTAATTTTATGGCGCCATTCAGGTCAATAAAACCAAACCCCACTTGGCATGTTATGGCATGCTTTTTTAATATGCGAGGATGGGGATCGTGCACTAGTGATGAGAATGCACTCCAAGGAAAGGAAATGTTGCATTTAGGACACAACTGTGTTTTTTTTTCTCTCAGACACAAACAAAACAAAGCTGTAAAGAATATCTGCAGGTTTCTATAAAGTGTGAATGCTCAAAGACAAAAACACAGAGTTGCATCTTTGCATTCTATGTATGCCCGCAACTCACAGCAATGGTCCTGTCTGATTTGCACTCCTTTGGGGGCGGTTAACATGGCAGCATTTAATGTAAAGTTACGCATTACATTAAGTGAATAATGATGCCAAACAGGATGGGTGCTAGTAGTACCAAGGTTTTCACACCATTGGAATGACCATTATTTCCCTGTAAATACCACCCAAAGAGAAATAATGAACTTAGAAAACTGACTCTTCTTTTGTGTCATTACATTTATTGCTTTTAGGTTTCCAAAACCAAATACATAATGTACGGCTGCTTATCAAACAACAAAATGCCATACACCTGTAATACACCTGCATTAACAAAATTCTTTCCTTCTTGACCCCAGTATCAATTAATTAAATAGCACCTATACAACCACAGTCCCAATCACATCATCCAGACACTTTCCTGAAAAACTTGAGTATTAATTTCTCAATTAATGCTTTGCAAATTAATTCAGGGAAATCCAAACCTGTCTTCCAATATTTACAAGCCAGTCAGAGTTTAATTTAGAGCATCAATGTTCTCCTCAGTTCAACTTAGCTCACCACGGTTACTATGAAATTCCTGTCATCACCTCCCTACCCAGCAACCTTCTTGTTAGCTCCACATCTACCACTGTCAAATTAAATTCACTCAGCCACTCCTTATTCCCTAGTGAAATATTTTTCATCCTCACTCTTGCAATATTTGCTGAATACCACTTTACATTCACCCTCTTCTATGCCTTCACAACAATCCTTCTTACTTCACTCACTAAACAGCTGTAACAAAATTTCTCCTTCTGCTTCCATTTCCCCTTTCCATTACCAACTCCAAATAGGCAAGGTTTAACACAGTCTGGTATCTTCCTGTCTAGAAATCCTCACAAAGTTTCCTGGTTTGCATCTCCAAGTTCTTCAACTCACTGCATAACCACCACACATACAGCAAACCACTGACGCACTCATTCCTCCTAGAAAATTGTCTGGGGTGTTCCATACTACCTGGGTATCATTCTGTTATAAATTGCACCTACAGGGCCAACCTGATAATAAAAAAAGTAATACTTCTAACACTCCTCCTTACACTATGAAGAGTAATACTTCTAACACTCCTCCATACACCTCTGCAACCCTTTCACCTAACCACACACAAAACAAGTCCTCCCCCTCTTTTTAGCTGTATTCATCTTTCACCAATACTGCCCCTCCTTTACAAATCCCCCCAAATTTTTTTTTCATAAATTTCCCTCCTAATACCTGCCAAGATAATATAACCAGTCACCCTTCCTGACTCCATACCTTTCTCAGACTGCTGAAAACTCCATTTAAGAATTAGTCACAGCATTCAAAATGTGAGCCACAATTTGAATAGCCCAAAACTACTCAATGGCTTAACTCTAACATATCCTCTGCAAAAACTCAATATTGCTTTCATTTTTTCTCTCCAACTTTTCTATCTGCACCATCCTACCCAGAAATTTCTGCATCATGCAGCCTATACCTTTATTTCTACCATATCCATTATTCCACTAATCAATGCTTCCCACCCCTTCTTCTCATAAATACTAATGCAAGTCTTACCTCTCAAGAACTCTCCATCTCTGAGCAAGTCTGAAAGCAACAATATATATATATATATATATATATATATATATATATATATATATATATATATAAAATTTAGTCTACCCCATCCTCCCCTTTTCCTATCCACCCTCAACCTATCATTGGAAAGCATATCCTCATTTATCCCTCCAAATAAATCTCTCATGCATCTGAATCACTTTCAAAGTTGTATTCTGTGAACTAATCTGTATGCCTCCCCAAATACAATACCTGAGACAAGACTATGGAATTAGTCTCCTCAAAGATCTAAACCTTCCCACCCAAGAATCAAACAACTTTCTTATCCTAAATCTAAGTTTTATCCATTTCTTTTCCCTTACCCTCAATGCAGAACTCTACAGATGAACTCCTATACATTTTCTTCCCCTTTGACCTCTAGCAGCCCTCCATCTCTGTTATCACAACAGCCAGTCTAATTATTGATTTCTGTGGATGGAATTTCACCCCAGACTATCCAAATACACAGTCTACCTCAAAGACAGCAAACAACTGAACTTGTGCATCTTCTAATGTAATCATACAGTCGTCTGCAAACAAACAGATGACACTTTTTCCTTCAATGGATGTTTTGACTTTCCCATACTGTCCTCACTCTGAATGAATTACTATAAGAACCTGTGGAAAGGTGGCACCCCTGTCATGTTCTCTGTCCATCTTTACATTCCTGATAATCCTCCTTTGAGAAATAATCTCATCAACAGGGACTTACAGAATGCTAGTAACCCCTTTACTGATCTACCGTCACCTATATGTTCAACACTCTACCTATAAATTCTCACGAGACACAAATGATTTTTTGATGTCTGTAAGACCTACCCCTGCTCTTTCCTTCCCTTTCCTTTCTGCCCAGAAATGCAGAATGCCTGCATACTAAGTAAAATGAGTCTGTAATTCCTAACATCCAAGCAGTCACCCTTCTGCTTGAATAAAATCATAATCACAGACTCCTGCATTGAGAACGCCAATTTATCGGATACAAGTATGTCATTAAATAACCTCACCAGTGTACTACCGACTTGGGTTTCTACTCTCTTGTAAAAATCAACAAGCTAATCATCTGGATCACTAGCTTCCACTCCCATCAAATATCCTAAGAGAAAATGGAGATGTTATAGAGGCAGTATTCTATTAATTTCCTCTTTCTCCTATTCATTTAATCTTTATCCCTACCATAGACCTGTTCACATAATCTTCACCTTCGCCCTACTACAGCCCTTCATAAAACCCCGTGAAGAACTCTTTGATCTGTTGGTTTGATTTCCAAACAGCTCCTTACTCATCCCTAAGTTCATCCACACAAGCCTTCTCCATTATGCCCTTTATATTCAAATCAGCAGCTCTTGATCAGTCTCTCCCTGCATCTTCCAACCTGTACCCCTCCATGAAAATTATTCTTTACTTTTATTTACTAACTTACTTTTCACCACTTTTTGCTTTATTCACCAAACACTAAAAAAACAAAAACAAAAACAAAAAAAAAAAAAAAAGAGTGCAATCGATCCACATGCATGCTGCACACTAAAATGCTCTGGCAACTGCTTTTTATCATAGCTGTTACTCAACATGTACACATCAAATATCAGTCCAATCCCAGAGCTTATAATTACTGACATTTATATAACAAAAACTTTAGTGTAGGTACAAATCTACACTTTTCTAAATTAGCAATCCGCATATGTAAATTAGCATTCTTACTATGTGTAATCCAATTGTTATTACCATTAATTCCCAAGGAATATTTTGACTTTACTAACCTTTTTTCTCCCCCTTTCTTCATACTCCCTTCTCAAACGGACACATTTTGTTCTATAATTTGATTCCACAAACACCATTTGTTTATACATAGTTTATTCAGCCTGCACATTCCTACTCTTATTTCAAAATCCCAAATGCTGTACATCAGTTGCAGCACATTTTTTATTGGAGATGTTTGACCTCTTTTCCATAAACAGATGATTACCTTTTCAGAAGCCAATAATACTAGGCTTATTAACATTAACATACTTTGCAACCCTACTACTCTCCTTGTTCAGCTCAGCATCATATTCTCTTTTTTAAGACAACGACCTTACCTAGAATTTTCCCAATTAAATGCTGCATTTCTGATTTATATTGGGTTAATTTGGGGCAGGACCAGAAGATATATGTTTCCAGTCCCCTCTCTGTCCTTTGTTACATCTCTGGCAGTTTTGATTTACCACCAGGAACATTTGATGTAGTCCAACCAGTATGGTAAAATACTTGTGTAAGCACTTCCAGCCAAATATTCAAAACCTCCTTGATCTAGTTGCCTGTTTTTTGCATTGAGGATATCTCCTGACATTCCTTCTCTTAGACTAGTTATAAGTCATATTTCTCCAGTCTTGTCTCAAAATCCATGTACTAACTACCCAAAGTCTTTTGTACAGTGTGCTTATTAACATCTTATTATTTGCATTTATAGTTCTTGCTTTCAGTCAACAGCTTTATTACATCAGGTAGTTCTTCCAACACTTCCCTTTCCTTCTTCCGCTTGTTTATTGTGGCTATTAAAGTTAGGTAGGTTAAAAGGCTTTCCCTGGAAGTTGAATATCTTGTTGACTACTCTCCATGCTATTCTGTCCATGCTATCAATCCATCTCCTAGTTTCATCTGTTTCCCTCAAAAATGGCCACTATCCTCAAGATATCAACCTTGTAGGATGGGATTAACTGGTCTTCCTCAGACCTAGTCCAACACAGACTAGTTCATTTTTTCCACGTTTCAGTTTTTTTCTATTCTACTGCTTTTTTTGTAAGTCCTAGTATCTCATTTAAACTCCTCTTTTCTTCTCGCTCAGTCAAAGATATATGACCGTATGCTCCATTTTTTAACTTCTTCATATTCCCCACCCTGTTTAAGAGTCATCATTCTCTAATTTGGACTATAACCTTTACTCTGCACCATGCAGCCAAGTCTTAATTGTGTAGCGTTGTAACAACTACAAAGATCTGGTACTGCAAAACCTTGATCCACTGCGAGAATCCTGTCTGCTAGCAATGCTACAGATATTTTATAATCCTGCTTAAAAACATCAGTCTCTATGAAGCAGTCTTTACTGGATCATTGCCTCCTTTAGGTATCACTGTCAGGACTGCCTTCTTCCATAAACCTGGTTTCCACTCCAGTATAATATTTTTAAACAATGTCTGCCATATTATGACCAACTTGTTTCCACATCCATCCAAAGCTCAATTGAAATGCCATCTGCACTTGGGGAGTTATTAGTAGCTTGTTTCTTTAATTGTTTTTTAATCTCCTCTACAGTGATGGGTCTCCCCAGTGTTTTGGCTTTCCTTTTGTCTAGCCTTGAAGTTGTATATTCTGCAAGGAAATCCTTCACCGTTTCCCCTCCAATTCTCTCTTGCCTTCTGCTGTCTATATAAATCCATGCAGAAGTTCATTAGTATTATGCTACCCTCTCAGAGTCATTATGAATTATGCTTTAACCTCTTCTAGAGCACTTAACTCCTGCCTCATTTTAGCCTGCAGCATTTCATTACCTCCTCTAACAGCCCCAAACTCACTACTTTGATACTGAACCTCCCTCAATCAACATTCTCTCTCTCTGCACCATACCGCTTTTTTCATAATTCTTCCTCAACAGGCTCTTTCAAACTACCGCACTCCTTTAAAGCTATACCTTTCCCTTCACTTTGATTCAACTGTATCGCCTGCAACTCCTTAATGTCTTCTGTTCCTTTCCAGTTCCCTGGATTACATCTCCACCCTTTAGCAAATTGTCCCAAGGCCCTCCACTCCATTTTAACTATAGCATGACCTGAAATATCTCTCTCCCCAACTCATATCAACCACCTCACCCAAATATCATTTTTACCTAACAATATATCCAACCTGCTAGCTTGCTTTTCACATTTTGAAAAAGTAAAGCTCCTTTTATGTCTTCAACTCCTGCCAAAAGTCCCCTAACTTTACTATCTGACTTCCCTCAACCAAATTCCTCAGATTAGCCTTATGAAGTTCCATCATTCTAAAGAGTCTGTTATCTAAATTTAACACCATACTGAAATCCCTTCTAAGTTCCAAACTAAACCCCTATCCCCTTACTGACTTTCCCCACATGTTTCAAGCAATCTCTGAGCACTTCTGGTGTATTAATTATCAGACAAGAACAAGAACTTAAGACAAACCTTTTCCCTCTCTCAGCTACCTCCTAGTTATCCAGCATCCTTTGACATTATTTCTACTGTTCCGTAAGTTTTCCCCAAATTCCCACTGCTCTCTTCCCCTTCCTTTTACACTACTGTCAACCATCAGAAACACTTCTTTTCTAGTTTCATTTCTTCTCTTAGTTTTAGCTTTAACTTTTGCATAAAGACAATATCTAACACCTCTCTCATTATTTCAGTTATTACACTTTTCCTTTTAATCAGATTACTACCACCACCTACATTTCGAGTAGCCACTTATATGCTCCTACATTCTTGTACACACCTCCCTGTTACAGAGCTAGGGCTTAACCAGGCCTTGGGTTAAGCGAAAAAAGTTGACCAATATCCCCCCCGGACAAGGTGGAACATTGCTACAGTCTTCCTCCCTATCTGTAATAGCTATCATTTACAATCATGACTTCCCTCACGGCTAACCATAAAGATCCTATTAACCTTGCCCAGTACACAATAAGAAACTCCCCCCCTTATTTCATGGATACATGCAATTACACATAAACAGCCCACACTGCTGCATGCTCTGCATCTCTCTTTGTAGAAGATACAATGGACTGCACTATCTCGCTTCCTCGGGAGCAAACCAATTTCAGGATGTTGCTCATGCTCTCAGCTGGCTCCTCAAATGCCTGAGCTTTCAATCCTGGGTTAGACAAGGTTTTATTCCTCTATGCAAGGAGCCAGGAAACAAGTTACAGCATGTTGGTCTTAATAAAAAATACATTTCACAAACAATCAGAATTGCTAGCAAACAAATTAAACTGATTTTACATGCTTGAAACAATATTACAAAAGGCAGCACACATAGCCTTCTGCACTTGATAAAAATTCAGTGTTTTCATAAGGGCTGGCTAGCAAATACACTGATTTTACCCAGGCCAAGCTGAAACATTCTTTCTCTACAGTTTATGTCTAGGTAAATCAACACATAGCAATTTAAAATACTACAAAGCAAAATACAGAATTTTACGCTTGATAAAAAATGACCTTACTTTTATAAGTGCTATTAGAATCATTAAGATGCAACTAAAACTGATTTTATAAGATTTAAATAAACAGTGATCACGGGGAAACAACATTCTGCTCGTGATAAAATGGTAAACTACACTGCTTTAACAAGTACTGTCAAAAGTGTTAGGAAATAAATGAAACTAATTCTACCCAAGTTTAGGTGATTTTTTTGTTTTGCAGTTTATTGCTGTGAGGGCGCAAACATGCAACGTTTTAAAACACAGCAAGGAAGTAACATCCAGCATTCTGCTCTCGAGTTAAAAGTACCAAATTCAAATGATCACATAGAAGCAACATACAACATTTTGACAATAATACAATATCAGTTACAAATCAAATTGATTTAACCAGATCTGAAACATTTTTGCTTTGTTGTTTATGTTCATGCTGATTCAAAAAAAAATTGCTCTAGATAAATAAATAAGTAAGTAAATAAATGAACAAAAATGGTAATGATTTTACAGGTATTGTCAGAAGGACTAACAATAAAATGTTACAGACATAAGGTTTAAAATGTATGATTTGGTAGTTAGCTTGCAGAACCGAAGTTCTGGTCTGTTAAAAGTGCTTTCTGCATGTAATCAACAGTACAGGGTTTGACTAGTTCCACCACCAACTGCCTGTGAGTGTGTAATTCACAGCAAGTCACCTGACCAGATTGCGCTTCCAAGTCACTCATGAAAAGACATTTGTAGTCAGCAGGCTTAAAATGTAACAGATTAATAAAATAAAACAAAGCAAAAAAATGTCTAATGAGAAAACTATACTGCTTTTAAATGGTATAGCAAACAAACTGATTTTACATGACTGAAAAGAAAAAGTCAAGTGGTAAGCAACATTTTGTTTTAGAGAAAGGTCAGTTACCTTGCTTTCACAAGTGCTAGCAAACAAGTTAAAACTGATTTTACCAAAGCTCAGGTGACACGTTTATGCTCTGTAGTTTATGTCTGTGGGGCAACAGCAAGCAGCTTTTTCAAAATGATTGTGGGGAAGCAAGATACAACACCATTTTGCTTTTTGGCTTTTAAAAAGTACCAGTTGTTTTAAATGATCACAAAGAAACAATACATAGCACTTCCCAATTAAAAGATTACAAAGGAAATTGATTTTACCAGAGCTGTCCTGAAACATTCTCGTGTTGCAATTTACAATCATGTAAAAATTACAGATCATTTTGCTCTTGATACAAATATACTTTAAAAAGTAACATTCCTTTTACAAGGATTGTTAACACTACTATTAAACAAATGCCACAGACTTAAGGTTTAAGCAGTAAGATACTGATTAATGAACAAAAAATATTGCTTTCATAATAGTAGTCAAATGGCCTAACAAATTGATTTCATGTGGTTCAATGAAAATGCGATCACAGAGAAGCAATTTACAGCATTTTGTGTTTTTTAGACACCTTTGCTAAATTACCACTGAAGACATAAGCTTGTATGCATTAAAATAAAAGAAAACTAATCATATTAACATTTTCATTTCTCTCATTACACATTACATAAATTGTTCACATCTTGCCTTCTCTTAAACCTCTCCTCCACCTGAACATTATTCTGCATGCACTGTTGCTACAAATTTAATTTATGTCTATATAATTTGTGTTTTACCTTTTCCAAAGCTCCTTCCTCCAGTTCGTTTACATCCTTTACAATATTCAGTACTTCAATCACAGACCGCTTGGATTCTGATTTCCATTTTTAGTAATTGTTTTTTTGGCAGCAAACAGCATTATACTCAGTAAGACCTTATTATTTCTAGGCACTTCAAATCCTATGTCTCAGATCAAATGAATCATTTCCTTAGCTACAGTCATTTGCTCCCCTAACATTTCTAACAGAGTATTCTGTAGGGATTTTTTAAAATCTGCCAACTTGTTACATTCCAAAAAAAACATGTTCCCAGTTGCACTCTCCTTCAAACAACACCTCCTGCATTTGCTATCTACCCGAGGAAAATTTTTCTGAAATCTGTTTTGGGTATAAAAATAACTATGCAAACACTTCCAAGCAAAAATTCTAAACCTTTTGGAGTTTGTTGCATACTTGGGAGCTATACATATGTCCTTCCACTGTTTCTTTGTAAATTGCTTTTACAGTTTCTAGTCCCAATCTTATCTAACCTGAACTGACTGATTTTTAGAATTATACATTTTATATACCCTACTAATTACCCATTTTAACAGCAGCTTCTAATTAACCTTGAATAAAAATGATACCAGAGCTAGCCGTTTACTTAGCCCTCCCTTATTCCTTTCTTTTTGCTTACAATATCAATCCCTGGTAGGACTGCGGTCTCTAACCTGCAGTTCTGACTTTTGCTTGGCTTCATTCCACTTTACTACCTTATCCTCTCTAGTTATCTGATCTCAGCATCTTGGTTAATTTTCCAATTTTCTCCAGTAAATTCCAGCTCCTCCTTCCTGTTTTCTATACCCCTACTTGCAGTCAGTCCAACTGGCAAAATCCTTCATTCCCAAGTTGGCTTTGTTCTTAGAATATTTTCTGCTACTTTTATGAATATAATATTCTGTATGGTTGTTGTTATTCTCCTTGAGGGTCTGTTTCCAAAATCCTAATCTCTCATTTTTTAAACTTCCCTCATTTCATCATCCCTTTCCACTTTGACTTATAACCTTCTGCTTGGGTTATGTATTTGAGCCTAAACTGCATAGCTTTAAAGTACCCATTCAAATCAGGTATTCCTAAACCACTTTGTTCTTGAGGGAGAATCAATTTAATCCTCTTAAATCTTGTCCTCTTCCCCTACCAAATACATTCCTTTAACATTAATTATTGTACACAACTTCTAAAATTCATGTGTGGGGACACACTGCCTTTGTTTTATCTTCACTAATGTTATATCCACAAAAGACTTGAAATGGTCTCAAAATGTTACACTACACTTAAAAGTCCTTTTCTGGATTCATCAAATACAAAATAATATCTACAGATAAGGCTAATGTTTCTTGATTACCATACCAGTTATATCCTTGAATTTATGAGCCCCTTATTTTACTTAAAATGCCTCTAAATACAAGGCAAATAAATGGGAAACAGGACATTTTTGCCTTGTTCCTCTGTTCACACAGTTTGTCTCGGAGAAGCACTCCCTACCATGACTCTTGCCTCCTTCACTTTGTATAGCCCCCTAACTGACTCTGTTATTCTATCAGGGAATGCAGATGCTTCTATTGCCTCACTCATATAAATCTTGGCTGATTCTATCAAATGGTTTCTCTGCATCAACACCTACCAACAACAGATGCATTTTCTTGCATTCTGCTTCCATCTGGATCATTATTGTTCTATTAACATTGTCAAATGTGTGTATCCCCTCCACAAAACCAAACTGATCCATATCTATCAATTTTAGCAACACATTTCCCAGTCTCTTTAGTATAGTCACAGGCATTTTACAATCATAGTTTAACACTGAAAGAGGTTTATATGAAACTAGGTCTGAAGTGTCTTTGCAGCCACCACAGCATCTTCAAAGATGATGATGTTGTTCTCCTTTGAAAATACTGTTAAACAAAAGCTTCCAGATCTTTAACATTTTCTTCCCTCCTATCGTCCAAACTTCCACAGGAATACCTTTTGTTCCTGAGACTTTCTTGTTGATTATACAACACCATTTTATCATCTCTTCCTACCATGACTATTAACTGTTGCGCCTCATTCTTCCTCTAACCTTGGTATACTTAAATCTTTCATAAATATTTCCATTTGTGCCTTTTCTTGGTTTCCATATGCCTGTGCTTTATACAAATTTTCATAAAATTTCTGAAATCTCTTGAATACTTCTATAGGATCTCTGGTTATTTTCCTTATCATAGGCTCCCTAAGTTTAGTGACAACCCTTTCTACTTTCTGTTGCAAGAATATTTGTGCTATAAGCTTTTGTGGTCTGGAGTTGTCATCCAAACATAGTTACTTAACAGCAACCTTTCTAACGTCACGCATATTATCCAAATATTCTCTTAAGCACTGTGCAGTTGTTCCTTTCTTGTTCTGTGAAATTCCCCTTATTCTGCAATACATGAACCATTGTCAGCCCCTCTAAATAATTCCTATTACTTCTTTTTCATATTTTTCTCTTTTATTTCTATTTTTTTAAACTCCCAACTTTATTTTATCCCACTCACTAGCTATGCCTCCTGAATAAATTTCTATCTTTCCCAATAACTGTTAAAATTACTAAACCACCCATTCATTAAATTGCTTTCTTTTGAAAAGGTAAGTAGAAAAGCACCAGTGTCTCATTTTTACTTAATTAGTCTGCATCTTTATCTTAGCTTCTATTGGTGTATGATCTGAAATAGTTACTGCATGTTGGTCACAGATTCCAATTAAATACACATTCTCCTGTGAAATATTTAAATCCAGTTTAGCCCAGTTATTGCACCCTGGAGAATACAGCATTTTGTTCTTGATAGAAAATGCCAGTTACACTGCTTTTACAAGTACTGTCAGACATCAGAAGCAATAGCAACTGAAATGGATTTCATCTAAGCTAAGCTACAACCCTCTTACTTTGCAGGCTATTGTCATGGACTGGCAAGACTTAGCATTTTGCACTTAAAAACTGCCACAGAAAAAGAATGGTTGTTTACGTCCTACTTACCTGTAACAGTAAATGTTTGAATTCCTCAGTGCCTCAGTGGCATTTTGGGTTATCTGCACAGGGAGCTCAGACTCCCCTTGCTCTCTCTCTTCCTGTGACAGCTAATTTGCTGAGCATATCCTGCCAGGAAAGCCTTTGGGTGGTGAGTGTTCAGGCTTTTTCACTTCCACAGAGGAGGACAGGAATGCACCTGAAGCCAGACTCCTCTAGCAACAGGAATTTGCAGTCAGTCATAACACTATATAAAAACCAAATCCAACAGCAGCCAAATCAAAGAGGTTGAAACCCTTCTCAACTATGCACAATCTAGAGGGTGGTAGATGGGTGCTACCACTAAGGCAGCGAGGAATTCAATCACCTACTATGACAGGTTAAGTAGGACTTATGTTAATCATTCTCCCTGCCTCAGTGATGTTTTGGGTAGATTCCAAATGCTTACCCCAAACCTGGGAGGTAGAAGGGATAAGGATCTAGGAGCCTCAGGAGGATGGTCTTAGCAAAGTGGGCTCTGGACCTTGAAAAGGAATCCAATGTGTATCATTTTGTGAAATGTATGAAAAAAAGATAAGGTTGCTGATTCTAGAATGCTTCTAGAGTCCATCCCTTTCCAATATGTCATCAAAGAGGATAAGGCCCTACTCGAGTGAGCTTTAACCTTGCCAGGAAAAAATTACCATGGTGGGAGTAATGGAAGACAATAGCAAAGGACAAACATCATGCAATAGCTTGGTTAGAGACAGGTTGACCTATCTTAAGCACAATAGAGGAAAGAAACAGATGTTCAGCATTCCTAAAGGGCTTTGTTCCGTCAAGTGTGCCTGTGTGCATCCAACATATGTAAGATCTTTTATCCCTTCTTTTTTGGATTCAGGATAGAATACTGGGAGTTTTATGGCTTGACTCAAAGTAAATTCAGAAAACTCTGACTGAGCATAGTTGCTCCTTTGCAGGTGGTTGATCTTTTTTCAGAAAGAACCCCTACTTTTTTGGTTTTGAAGAGTTATTCTATTGCCATTTCCTTTTGATTCTCTGACTTTTGTTTGGCTGGGATGTTTGTTTCCTCTGCCCTTGAAGGGATATGCCTTGTTTAGGGAGAACTTGGGTACATGAAATATCATAGATACCCTGAGCATTAATTTTTCTCTATCATCCCACTGTTTGAGAATCTCTGTAACGTACGGCCCAAACACCGATCAGAACTTAAAAAGGTGCACTCAAAATTTTGTCTTTTAAATCAGAGAAATTATGATTATGTAATCAATCATAACATTAAAAAAAAAAAAAAAAAAAAACAATCTCCGTGGTATCCTCGAAGTCTTAAAACAACCCACTAAACAAGTGCAGTGGGGGTCCAAAAACAAAACAGTGTAAGAAAAGTACAGTTTTGTACCTACCATAAATGCAGATGTTCGAGTGTTCACACTGCTGTAGTCATTACACTTGGGTTATCCTGCCATCAGGCGGTCCCGCGGTCGGCCAGAGTTCCAAAGTCTTGGTCCGGCGTCAGTTGCTGTCGCTTCTTCCCTGACATCAGTGCGCCAGGGGTATATAAGATGCATCCAACGCCATTTTCTTCAGTTTTTCTTGCCCCAGATGTCAGGTGCCCCCAAGTAGGTAGGCAATACATATTGCTAATAAAAAATATACATATAAAATTAAAAGCAATACCTTCAGTTATAAGCAAATACACCACAAAGGTTGTATAGGACAGAAAGGTATAGATAAGCCCAGCTAGTTTGGAGGGGATGGAGGGAGGGTAACCTGGACTGCAGCAGTGTGAACACTCGAACATCTACATTTATGGTAGGTACAAAACTGTACTATGTTCATCGTGTTACACTGCTGCAGTCATTACATTTGGGTAGAATCCCAAAGCTAAGGTTGGGTGGCTGGTCTATAAAGAGTTAGGCTTGGCTATGAGGCCCTGCAGAACTGCAGTGGCAAATCCTGTTCTGGATTTAGAGTAAAGAGGCAGGTGGTAATGCTTGGTAAAGGCGTGCACTGAACTCCAAGTTACAGTCTCCAAAATTTCCTTGGCAGGTACTCCTCTGAGAAAGGCTGTTGAAGTGGCTGTTGCTCTGGTGGAATGTGGCCTAATGTTATTTGGAACTGATTTTACATGCTGTTTGTAGCAGTAACGAATACAGTGTCCTATCCATTTGTATATAGTCTGCTTTGAGATAGCCTTGCCCTGTGATCCTGCAGCATATGCTACAAACAGTTGCTCAGTTTTCCTGAAAGCTTTTGTTTTGTCCAAGTAGAAGTGTAGCTGCCTGTGTATGTCCAAAGAATGCAGAAGTTTCTCCCCTTTATTCTGGGGGTTTGGATAAAAAGTTGGTAAATGGATGGTTTGGTTAAGAGCCACACTAGATACCACCTTTGGCATAAAGGTAGGGTTTGTCCTTAAAGAAACCCTGTCCTGATGAAAAATTATAAAAGGTTCCACTGCCATTAATGCCTGTAGCTCTGAGACTCTTCGAGCTGAAGTTACTGCCAGGAGCAGAGCTGTTTTCCATGATAAAAATTTTAGATCGGCTGTATTGGCTGGCTCAAAAGGTGGCAGGGTTAGTTTTTCCAAAATGAAATTGAGGTCCCAAGTTGGTGCTCTCCGGGGTGGTCTTACGTTTTTAGCCCCTCTGAGGTACTACTTTAGCAAGGGATGAGAGAATAAAGGAGGATCCGTGTTGTAATGTGCTGAAATGGCAGAGGCGTGGATCTTAATTGATGAGAAGGATAGGCCTCTGTCCAGCATCTCAGTTAAGTATTGTAAAATCTGAGGAATGTTTGGAACAAGAGGGTCAAGGTTTTGAGCCTGGTTCCAGGTGCAGAATCTCTTCCATTTTTCTGAGTAAGCTTTCCTGGTGCTAGGCCTCCTGGCTTCCAAAATGACATCCATAACAGCTTTAGAGAGAGGTGTTGCCTGTGTGACTAATGAATCTGCCATGCAGCCAGGTTTAGGGTTTTGAGCTCACTGTGCAGGATCTGATTGTTTTGTTGAGTCAGAAGGTGTGGAATTTGAGGCAAAATCCAAGGTGGGCCTTGAGCCAAGTTCCTTAAGATAGGGTACCAGTGCTGGCGTGGCCAGTCTGGAGCAATCAGGATCATCTGTGATTTTTCTTGTCTGGCTTTTAGGAGTACCTTTGAAAGGAGAGGCAGTGGCGGGTAGGCATAAACTTTTAGGTTTTTCCAGCTGAACAAAAGAGCATCCACTTTCCATGCTTGTTTGTGATAAGTCCTTGTGCAGAATTTTTGTAGTTGGCAATTCAGTGGGGAGGCAAAAGATCTATGTCTGGGCATCCCCATTTTTGCGTTACCATGCTGAAGATTTGTGGATTCAATTTCCATTCGTGAGGGTCCATGATATTTCTGCTTAGATCGTCTGCCAGAGTATTTTTCTTTCCTGGCAGGAATTGTGCTTGCAGGTGAACTTGATACGTTAGAGCTGTGTTCCACAAGGTCATGGCTTGCCTGCATAGGGGATAAGAATGAGTGCCCCCTTGCTTGTTTATGTACCACATCACTGTGGTGTTGTCTGTCTTTAATAATAATTGTCCTGGATGCAGAAGGTCCTTGAAAGCTGTTAGGGCATTTTGAACAGCCAACATCTCTTTTTGATTGATGTGAAGATGCATCTGGTCTGTGGTCCACTTGACCTGAATGCATTTTCCTGACATGTGTGCTCCCCTGGCGTAATCCGAAGCATCTGTTGTTAGAGTCTGCCTTGGCTGTGCGTAGGGTAAAAGGCTGAGCCTTGTTTAGGTGACATGCCTGTGCCCACCATTGAAACTGCTGTTGTAGGCAGGGAATCATTGATTGGTATTACTGCTTCTAAACTGTGAGAGTGTTGAGTCCAAACACTTTTTAGGCACCATTGTAATTTCCTCATATGCAGTCTGGCATATGGTAGTAGTATGCAGGATGCCATGAATTCCAGGGCCTGCAGAATTTTTCTTACAGGGAGATGGGACTTTTTTGCCAGTAGTTGAAAATATTGAGTTAGTTTAACTTGTTTGTCTGGCATGAGGTAAGCCATCTGGGCCATTGTATTTAAGCTGGCATCCAGGAATATCATCTGTCGTGAGGGCACTAGTTTTGACTTCTTTTCATTTACTGTGTACCCTAGAGAAATTAGCAACCTTTTTACAAATGCCAGATGCTGTAGAAGAATGTCCTTTGTCTCTGCTTGAATGAGGCAGTCGTCCAGGTATTGATATATTTGAATTCCTTTTTGTCTGCAAAATGCAATTACTGGTGCCAGGCACTTTGTGAAGACCCTGGGCGCAGTAGATAAGCCAAAGGGCAGTGCAGAGAATTGGTAGTGCATTGTACCAGCTTTGAATCTGAGGTATCTTCTGCAATTTTGTCTGATAGGGACATGAAGGTACACCTTTTTGAGGTCCAGAGTAACAAGCCAAGCCTTCTTGCCCAGCATGGGTAGAAGCTGCTGTAATGTCAACATTTTGAATTTCGGAATATCCAGATAAGTATTTAGAATTGAAAGGTCTAGTATGGGCCTCCAGGTCTTGTCCTTTCTGGGGACCAGGAAGAGTCTTGAGTAAAATCCTTGTCCTTGTTCCTGTTGTGGTACTTTTTGAATAGCTCTCATGTCCATGAGGGCTGAAATTTGTTTTGTGCCTCTGCCCATTGATTTTGTGGCAGGTCTGGCATTCCTTTTAGCCTTGGTAAAGTATGAAAGTGGAACCTGTAACCTTGAGACACAATATTCAGAACCCATTTGTCTTGGGTGATTGTTTGCCAGTTTTGAGAAAAAAGTGCTAGTTTTCCCCCTAAGGGGGCTTCCAAAAGGGAAGTGCTTGGCGTACAAAGGGGAAAGTCATTGTGACTGTTTCCTGTAAGGTTGAGACTTGTCCTCACCTCCTTTTGGGGTTGAGGTGCCCCACTGTCATTGTCTGTTTGAGCCTTGGGGTTGAGATCTGCCTCTTGGGCATCTGTATCTGCCTTCTCTGTGGCTTGTCTGACACTGGAAAGGACCAATTCTTTGTTGGCCAATTTCTGCTAAATCGAGGTGGCTGTACCTGTAAGAAATCCTTGACTGTTTGCATAGATTTAGCTTTATCCTTCATTTTCTTTAACACCTCTTCTGCCTTAACACCAAACAAGGTATCATGCTGTAAAGGAGCATTCAATAATTTTGCCTTAACTTAATCAGGTAAACTCTGTTCTTTTAACCAAGCATGACTGCGGCTCTACAAGAGGCCACTAAAGAATCAAAACCACATTGTAGAGTATGTTTTCCCACCTGTTCAACTGCATGCAATAAGTCCTGCATTTCTTTACAATCAGGAGCTTCTGAGCTTGCAAGCATTTTCTGTTTTAACTGAGCCATTAAATATTGTTGGTACTTAAGCATGTGAAACTGGCAATTTAAAGCTCTTACTGCTAAAGTTGCAGAAGTGTACACTTTCTTCCTCCATCTATCCAAAGCTCTGGAATTTCTGTCAGAGGGTACTGGATTTTTTGCAATGGAAGCCTTAACCCCTTTTGGACCCTGGGAAATAGTTTCTGGATCAGCCAAAGGGTTTTTATAAAGAAACTTGTGAGAGTCAGAGACTCTATAATATCTATCTGGCTTGGCTGGCGCAGGGGGCAAAGAATCAGGAGATAAGCTGGATTCAGAGAACACATCACCCACAATATCTAGCACAGGCGGAATAGCCAAGGGCCTGTGCTGAGGCAATAAAAGGAAATCCCTGAGCCTTTTCTTGGATTCTGAGTAATCCTGACTTTCCCAATGGAAATGCTCCCTCATGGTATGTAAAGTTTCCCCAAAAGAATAATCCTCAGGAGGAGAGGCTGAAGGGATAGATTCTTCAGCATCAGAGTCCTCATAGGGGGGTACAGAGTATCCCTGGTCTGAAGAGGAATCAGAGGAAATGGAAACCTGATCAGAGGAATCATAGATTGTATCCTGCCTAGGCCTTTTCTCAGGAGGGGGATGGGAACCCCTGATTAGAGTAATGAGGTCTTCGGCCATTTTAAGCATCTGTTTCTTAGGCATGGAGGATTGTCCAGGAGAATGCTGTACTTGTTTCTTTGTCTTTAATGGTACTTTTGTCTTGGCTGTTGTTTTAATGGTAAGTTGTGAAGGTCTGAAAACACCCTCAGAAGCCGATGCCTGCCCAGCGGCTCTGGACCCATCTGAGGGATTAGTTTCTGTAGGCCCAATACCTTGAGTTTCCAGAGGCCTAGTTGTCTCCACGTGGGAGTCGGAGGCGGCCTGTGGCTCTGAGTTAGCGGATGACAGGGTCTGCGAAAGTGCCTCACTGAGAACCGGCGACTGGCCTAGAAGAGGTTTCGTCGGTTTTGGACCTCGGATGCCTGTCTTTATCCTTGTCCTTGCATTTTTTCAGTATTGCGGTCGTCGGTTGATCCGACGGCATAGTACAATTTAACCTTTGGCCAAAGTAGTGCAAAGCAAAATCAAAACGTCTTTTTATAGTGCGTTTGTTAAATCTAGCACAAAACCGACAACTAGTGACGTCGTGATCAGGGCCTAGGCATGGAATACAGTAAGAGTGGAAGTCATTATGAGGTATTTGCTTCCCACAAGAAATACAATTATTAACTTTTTCTGACATCGGTCTGAGGCAAGAAAAAAGTTTCCCCAACTTTTCTTTATTGAAGACTTTGGATCTGAAATTCGACTTTGAAAATCGCAGGAATCGGCCGACTGGCACTTGTGAACTGCTTCTGCTTTGGGCACTGCACGGCAAGAAAGACTGAAGAAAATGGCATTGGATGCATCTTTTATACCCCTGGCGCACTGACGTCAGGGAAGAAGCGCCAGCAACCGACGCCGGACCAAAACTTTGGAACTCTGGCCGACTGCGGGACCTCCTGATGGCAGGATAACCCAAGTGTAATGACTGCAGCAGTGTAACACGATGAACATCTTCCCTGTGTGGAAGATTTTCAGTCCATTTATCTCTAGTCAATCACTGTATATTAACCAGATCAGACAAAAGTAGTAGAAGTAGCAAACTTAAACTTGTCTTAAGTAAAAAATAAATAAATAAATAAAAATATCTAACTGTACAGAATTACTAAGTATTCAAAAGTAATCAAAGCAAGGCAGGCAGTCTATTTCCAGTTGAAAATCCTTTAAGCACACAGACAAGAAATGCAAGTAAAACAAAAATAGAGTAATAGTTTAATCACAAGCGTTTCTAAATATATATATATATATATATATATATATATATATATATATATATATATATATATATACTTTTTATCAGGCAAGGGAGTGGTTTATTGTGCTATAAAGCAAAATGTTATTGGTATACATGTTAAATTTGCATCCCTTCCCTCATCAGTGTGACATTCGAGCTGGTCCTGCCCTACTTAGTAGCTGTCATAATAATATAACCCTTATGTACTTTTAATAAAATTGATAATGATATGGTACCTCTTATTTAACCAGATTAAGTCTGTGATTTTATCGAAGATAATATACTACATGGCTGGAAATATATCAACCTTAGTCCATTTGGCAATCAAAAAATATATATAAATATATACATATACACTTTGCATGCAAAAAATCAATTGTAAAAATCATATTCTATTTTCATAACCTATTAACAAAGATCGCTTTCGTCCTTCTAGACTTCTTCAGGTCTGTGTACAAGAACCCTAAAAACTATCTATAAAAATATATATAATTGTATAATTAGTTAGTATTGTTATTGCACATCATTTTGAATAAAGTGGAAAAAAGAGAACCATAAAAAGAAAAAAATAATAAGAAAAAAATGTATGACGATGGAAACAAAATATACACAAATTACAAATGATTTAAAATGGTATTTAAAACCAACTGGTAGAAAAAATAAAAGAAAATTAGTCATGTAAACAATGTGGCAATTTTCTAAGTTCCAGTGCACTTTTAATTGAACAGTAGTGGTTTAGTTCAGGTTTCCTAAAAGAGTTCAGCTTTAATTGCCACAAGTTCATGTTTCTCCTGAACATTCATAGGTTCATAGGTAGGTACTAGGCTATCGGCCCTAGGGCCTATACAATCCTAGCCAAAAAGGTACCCTGGCTTTCGCCACCCAAGAAAGTTATTTTCCTGTGGCCCTGTCGAGCAGAGCCACAGAGGTGATCCCCGGGGTGAATTTCTAATTTCCCATCCAATCATCAAGATTTTTCTTGAAGAGTGCTAATGAAGAGCTTTGTTTGACATAGGTAGTTTGTTCCAGAGTATGGGAAGTCTCTGGGACAGGAATCTATCCCTCCAGCATGTTCTGTTTATTGTGGTGACAAGGGTTAGGTCCCTAGAGCATGTAGCTCGGAGGGATTGGGATTTCTTTAAGTGGAGCATGTCCAACAGCTCTGGGTTTGACATAGCTTTGTATTTTAGGCAGAGATCACCTCTGAGTAGGCGATATGCGATGGAGTAAAGCTGAAGTTTTTTGAGACGGTCTGTGTAGGGCATCTGCTTGAGGCCAGTAATCCTCTTTGTGAGGTATTTCTGTGGCCTTTCCAGTTGTTGTAGATGTCTTGTGAGGTACATACCAAAAGGGGCATTGTACTCTACACAATGGGTCTAATGAGTGACGAGTAGAGGGGAACAATGACCTCTTTATTCCTGGATGAGAAACCTTTTGTGATGAGGTGTGCCACGTAGAAGGATTTGCTGACTACTGTCCACCTGTGTCCCAAGGTCTCTTACCACTTTCGGTGTTAAGTAGACTACCACCTATGTGGTAGCTCATGGGTACAGAGTTTTTACCAAAGGGGATGAGAATGCACTTTTTGGTACTGAGCTTGAGGCCATGGCTTTGACACCAGGCATCTGTCTCAGTGAGGCCCTTTTGTAAGATGTCCACATCGTTGGGAGTTTCAATTATGGCTCCTAGTTTGCTGCGAACTTCATTAGCCAAAGACCTTCTGTGTTAGCCTGTACTTCAGAAAAGTAGATACCAAACAGGAGAGGACCCAGGACTGAACCCTCTGGTACTCCACTTGTCACTAGTCTGAAGTCGGATTTGGAGTCTTCTACTTTCACAGTGTGGGTTCTGTCAGTGAGCCAGTTGGCAACCCATCTTGTGACATAGGGATTTATATCTAGTTTAGTGAATTTAGCTATAATTCCAGCGTGGGGGATGGTATCAAAAGCCTCGGCGAGATCTAGATAGGCTATGTGAACCACCTTACCCTCGTCTATGGCTTTGATGACTGCTTCAGAGAAGTCAGTCAGGTTTAGGAGGCATGATCTGCCTTTTACAAACCCGAACTGGGTGGGGTCCAGAGTTTGGAGATTACCAATGTCTTTGTTTATAAGTTCCAGGATGATACGTTCCATGGCCTTGCAGACCAGGCTCGTTAGGCTAATGGGGAGGTAGTTCCCGGGGTCTGTGCTGGCTCCCCCTTTGTGGAGTGGGATAACCGTTGGTGTGAGCCATTCAGTGGGCACAAAGCCTGAGGTGAGGCTATGATTGAACATGGTGCTTAGGTGGGGTGCCAGTTCATTCTGTAGTTCATGTAGAATGCAGCTTGGGATGTTGTCAGGTCCCATGGATGCTGTGTTCTTGGCTTTGCAGAGAGTGGTTTTTACCTGTGCAGCCATGATTACAGGAACTTTGCATTCTTCTGGTATACAGATGGGCCCTTTAGGGGTGAGGGGGTAAAGTTAGCACTGAACCTATCTGCCAGGATGCTGGCAATATCAGGTGGTTCTGTATATTTAGTGCCATTGTGCTGTAACTCAGAGCAGATTTGAGTGTTGCCAATGAGATTCTTGACATAGCTATGGAATGCTTTGTGGTTGTCTTTAGAATCAGTGGCAATTTTGTTTTCATGACTAGCTTTGGAGGAGTTTATGAGGGATCTCAGCTTCTTACTGAGGCTGACCAGGGAGTTCTTCCAGTCATGGGATTTTACTCTTTTTTGCAACAGTTTCTTTCTTCTGTTGTAGAGTTTGTTTATGGCAGGGGACCACCAGATTGGCTTCCTTTTTTTGGAGGATAGCATCTTGGTTCTGTTAGGGATAGCACGATCCATGCACTCGTGTAAGTGCTTATAAAGTGCATTTGTGTAGGATTCAGCAGTCGTACCTCTATTGTCCATCTGCATAGGTGTTGTGAAGTTTGCCACTTCTGTCTTAAGAAGCGCGAAGTTGGCTTTAGAGAAATCTTTTATGGTGGTTTCCCTAATGGGGGGGTGGGATGTGGATGTTTAGGCTGATTAGCTTGTGGTCGGATCTGACCCAACGAGAAACTGACCTCTGGTGTGGAACACTGGTCGCCCATGTTGGTAATGATCAGGTCTAGGATACTTGCTGCCCCTGGTGGGGGTGTGGATAAGTTGATCCAAGGCATTGGAATTTATGAATTCCAGAAAACGTTGAGCAAGAGAGTTGGTACATGAGTAGTTTTCCCAGTTAATGGTGGGTTACTTGAAATTGCCCATTATAAGGGCGTTGGGTTGTACCCTAACATTTTCAGGTGTATCAAGAAATGAGGAGTGGGAATCCTGGGGCATGGTGGGGGATCTGTAGCAAGTTACAGTTTGGATTGCAGTCTTGCCCAGAGTTAGTTGCACTTGGATAATCTCGGATGCATTATGCTGAGCAACTAGCCTGGAAGTGTGGATATGAATATGGACACGCCTCCACCTTTAGTGTTTCGGTCCAGGTTAGGTGGCCGAAAGGTGTGGTATGAATTATAGCCTGGTAATACAGGGGTGCTCTCTGGAGCCTTGAACCAGGTCTCTGTCACTGCACAGATGTCGATGTTCTCCATTTTAAGGAGTGCCTCGAGTGAATGCATTTTGAGGTTTAGACTTCTAGCACTGAGTAACATTACCCTCAGATTTTGCTTGCTTGTACCTGTTACGGTGGTGAACCTGTCATTTGAACCTTGCCTAAAAAAGGCACTATAGGGGTGGCAAGAGCCTTAGCCAGTATCCGGAATCCCAAGGGCGACAGGTGCAGGCCATCTCTAGCAAAGCTTTGTGGTCTGTCGATCATGTCATCCCAGACAGACAGATACTGGATCCCCTTAGAATGACACCAGAAGCTTAGCCAATTGTTGAATTCAATCATTTTGTCCTTGTACTGTGGTATCATTCTGGGTAATGGCAGGATGCTACTCAGGGCTAGGGTCATACCTGCCTGGGCTACAAGATCGGAGAGCTCCTCCATGTCTCTCCATGTAGTCCAGGGAGGTACATCTCAGGTCATTATTCACACCAACATGGACAATGGCAGAGTCATATTTGTACTTGTTGTGGAGTGACCTGAGTGAGTGCGTGATGTGGCAGATCCTGCCACCTGACAGGCAGCTGACAGTGGCTTTCTCCTTGTTGAGCCTGGTGAGTGGAACATCAGTGTGCCTGACTAAAGAGTCAGCTATGACTAGAGTGTTGGGTACGTTGTTGTGCCTTACGGGCTGTGGTTGAGTGGCACACTGAGTTTGTAGGTTATGTGTTATTTGGGTTGTGTTGGGGGTGAAGGTTGCATGCGTTTCTGCTTTCGAGGTCTCTGTTGCTTGAGCTTATTTTTATTGAGAGCCTCCGCGAATGTAGGTGGGTGTTTTGTGTTGATAAGTGTGTGTTTTGGTGGTGTAAGTTTTGAGGGACTATGTGACGAGTGTGGTGTGGTGCAAGTGTTTACCTTCTCCCCTTGACTGTCTAGTCCAGTCTTGGGTGAAGAGAGCTTTGCTTCCAGTTTGGCTATATAAGTGCATCTCTCACAGGTTGTAGTGTTGGGTGGTAGGAGGAGAGAGTTGTCTGTGTACATGAGACAATTGCTGCATTGCCCCAAGATGGCCAGATTCATCAGGTAGACAGGAGAAAACACCGGGAGCTGACCCTTAGACATGCCTGGATAGGTGCTTATTTATTAAGTACTAAAAACTGTTTTCCTCTAGACAAGTGAGGAAAGTTGAGTGCTGTATTAATTTGTTGCTTATTTAGTTGAGCTCAAAGAAACAGATTTGAGTGCTAAAACAAAAAAAAAGTACAGTTTTGTACCTACCATAAATGTAGATGTTCGAGGATCCACATTGCTGCAGTCCTAACCATTATATCCTCAGTCAGTTTTCTTGCCCCAGATGTCAAGAGACCCTAAAAGACAAGGCCTAAACCAACCCTGCACCAAACATATATACAATATATACAAATTTAGAAGAATATAGCCTAACCCACACCACCAAACATCTACATTTATGGTAGGTACAAAACTGTACTATGTTCTTCATTCCACATTGCTGCAGTCCTAACCATTGGGTGAGGCTGGCAAATCATAAGGAAGCAGGAGCTGTCAACATGCCTTGCAAAATAGCTGTGGCAAAAACAGCCCCTAGATTTAGAGAGAGAGGAAGGTGGTCCTGCCACCCCTTAGAAATGCTGTAGAAAGTGGGTAGCCCTAGTGGAATGAGGGCCTAATCCCAGCTGGAATCTCCTTGCCATGATGGGAATAACAAAATGAAGGGATCTGCATAGAAAGTAGGCAAATGAATAGTTTGGTTTAAAGCCACACTAGAAACCCCTTAGGCATAAAAGGAAGGATTACCCTTCTTGCAGAAGTAATAGCCAACAAAAGCAGTCTTCCATGACAAGTATTTCAACTGCTTGAACAAATCAAAATTCTTTGCTGCACTCCAAAAAGCTTGACATTGAGCTGCATAGAGGATAAGAATGTGTTCCCTTGTTTGTTGATGTACCACATGACAGTTGTGTTGTCTGTTAGAATCAACACCTGCCCAGGAAGAAGTAACTCCTTGAAAGCCATTAATGCAAACTATATCCAACACCCATCTGTCTTGATTTCAATTGTGAAAGGACCTACCTTGGGAAGAGAGGAACAGTCACCTGAGAAGCTCCCTCAGCCTGGCCTACCTCCTGAGAGGAGGGCACATCCTGTAACAGTAAAGTCTCTGCAAACTACGTCGGGACCGGTTCATCAACCCTAGGCTTTGCTGTTTTGTCTTTAAGCTTTGATCTAGAAGCAGGCGAGAGCAGGGGCATTTTATTATATAATTAACGCTTCCCAAACACAACCTGGGCACACAGTAACTTCTCTTAATTGTGCGCTTGTTAAACCCTAGCACAACTAAACCAACCAACACAACGGTGCTCAGGCCCTAAACAAGGTATACACAAAGTATGGTAAATCCTATGAGGTATCTGCTGGACTACCCAATGGTTAGGACTGCAGCAATGTGGAATGAAGAACATCTGGCTAGTTCTATGGGAAAATTTGAAGAGCAGACTTTATGGAGCCAGGAAGAGTTTAACCCTAGCTAAGCGGCGATGCATAAAGTGTATATATATATATATATATATATATATATATATATATACATATATCTATATACACATATATATATATATATATATATATATATATATATATATATATATATATATATATATATATATATATATATATATAAAAACCAGTAGCAAATGAGCAAACTGATTTAAACAAATTAACCAATAAAAAGCTAAAAACTGAGCCCTGTTCCAGCAGTCTTCGATCAGACAAGTTATAACTGCACACTCCTGCCACTAGGGTGCAGGGGAACCTTCTCCAAAAAAAGATGGTCTGGATTAGTGCTCAAGTTATACAAACAAAGCTAGATTCAGCAGGTCTGAATTTAGTCTATGCTACAGCAAACAAGGCGTACCAATTTCGGAAATAAACAGTTCAGATAAGCAGGTACAGTAAGCCTTTAACCAGAAACTTCCAGCTCAGAAGGGCAGAATCTACCCTCCCCTCCCACAAGAGGCAGACCACACCTTCTTAATGTAAAATAACTGGCCCGAAGCCCAAGTGCTTAAACCGGAACTAAAACACTCTTAGAATAACAGATGCTAAGCCTTCAATCAGCAACTCCCAACTTAGAAGGATGTAAGCTACATGTCCTGCCACAACAGTGCAGACCACAAACCTTCTTAATGTAAAGCAACTGGTCTGAAGCCCAAGTGCTTCAACCAAAGGCTTAGAATAACAGTTACAATTTAATCAGAATGCTAACAAGCAGCAATAAATGCTGCAGAATAAATGCAATAAAGTAGGAAGAAACACAAATACAGTAAAAGCAGAGGAGTAAAGTGCCTTTTTATATAACAGTAGAAAATGAGCAAACTGATTTAAACAAATTACCCAATTAACCAGTAAAAAAGCTCAAAACTGAGCCCTGTTCCAGCAGTCTTCAATCAGACAAGTTCTAACTGCACACTCCTGCCACTAGGATGCAGGGGAACCTTTTCCATAAAAGGATGGCCTGGATTAGTGCTCAAGTTATACAAACAAAGCTAGATTCAGCATGCTTGAATCTAGTCTATGCTACAGCAACGGGATGTCCCCTTCAACATCACCCATGTCTATGCGATCCAGGATCTGGAACTTAAAACCTGTGTATCTTTTATGAAGAGAAATGTGTTTGGCTAGTGCATTATTTTTACATCCAGAGCGGATTTCTGACCGATTACATGAAATCCTATGCTTGAGTTTATTTACAGTCTTGCCCACATAGAATACATCACATTCATTGCACTGTGCCCTGTAAATTACTTTTGTAGTGTTACAGTCACCCCCTGCAGTGGTCTTAATGATTTTCTTTAAATAAGGGCAATAAAAACTATCACCTTGCTGTATAATATACAAAATGTACAATTAGTTTCACATATTTTAGTGTTTCTCTCATATGGTCTAGGTTTAAATTCAACAAAACTTCTAATGTTCCTGTCCTTCCTATAAACAAAGGATGGGGCTTTACCTAAGATGTTAATCAGAAAAGGGTTTCCTGTGACAATGTCCCAGTTTTCTTCAATAATATTTTTGATATTGTGATAATCCAAAGTGTATGCCAGGAAGCTATTTTTGCATTTGTTATTCTCTGTTGAATTTCTTAACATTCTCCTACTGGGGAGGTTGAGTGAAGGTGCTTCAGTCTTTTTCAGTTCTATAATGGGTTCCAGGATGTTTTTTTAACATCTGACTTTCATAGCCTCTCACTAGAAAATCATTCTCTACGTTGTTCAGATTTCTCAAAAATTGTTCCATCTCTGTGATAATTCTAGCTAATCTATAGCTTGGGACTTCACTACATTATACTTTGGTTTTGTAGGATGCAGACTTTTTACTGTGGAGTAATAAGTTAACCCTCGGTGGTTTTCTGAATAGATCAATGGTGATTCTGTTACTGTTGGTGTCCTTGGAAATCTGCATATCTAAGAAAGTGGTTGAAGTATAGCTATGGGAAGAGGTAAGCTTCAGGAAGGGGATTGAGTGATAAAATCTCCAAGCCGCAAGGTGTCACCTTCCCACACAATAAAAATGTCATCAATGAAACGTAAACAACATGTGATATGCTGCATGTAGTCTGTGTTTAAAACAAAGTCCTCCTCCCACTTGCCAAGGGCCATGTTAGCTATGCTGGGAGCCATGGCAACCCCAATTGCTATACCAGTTTTTTTGTTTGCAGTGTTTGCCATTGAAAGTAAAGAAACTGAAGTCCGGTACAAGATTAATGAGCTTGCTTAAATTTTGCAGTTTTGTCTAAACTACTACTGTTCAATTAAAAGTGCACTGGAACTTAGAAAATTGCCACATTGTTTACATGACTAATTTTCTTTTCTTTTATTCTACCAGTTGGTTTTAAATACCATTTTAAATCCGTTGTAATTTAAGTGTATATTTTGTTTCCATCATCATAAATTTTTTATTATTATTTTTTCTTTTTCTGGTTCTCTTTTTTCCACTTTATTCAAAATGATGTGTAATAACAGTACTAATTATACAATTATATATATTTTTTATAGATAGTTTTAGGGTTCTTGTACACAGACCTGAAAAGGTGTAGAAGGACGAAAGCGATCTTTGTTAACAATAGGTTATGAAAATAGAATATGATTTTTACAATTGATTTTTTACATGCAAAGTATATATGTATATACTTATACATTTTTTTTGATTGCCAAATGATTAAGGTTGATATATTTCCAGCCATGTAGTATATTGTCTTGGATAAAATCACAGACTTAATAATCTACTTAATAATCTGGTTAAATAAGAGGTATCACATCATTATAAATTTTATTTAAAGTACGTAAGGGTTATATTATAATGACAGCTACTAAGTAGGGCAGCACCAGCTTGAATGTCACACTGATGGGGGAAGGGATGTGAATTTAACATGTGTACCAATAACACTTTGTTTTACAGCACAATAAACCACTCCCTTACCTGACAAAAAGTATATATATATATATATATATATATATATATATATATATACATATACATATATATATATATATATATATATATATATATATATATATGTGTGTGTGTGTGTGTGTGTGGCGACCCCTAACCGGGAAAAGCCGAAAGACACAAACATTTAGAAAGCTTGTGAGGAAACTATTACTCTATATTTGTTTTACTTGGATCTCTTGTCTGTGTACTTAATAAAGGATTTTTGACTGAAAACAGACTGCCTACCTTGCTTGTATTACTTTCGAATACTTATTAATTCTGTACAATTATATATTTTTTATTTATTTATTTTTTTTACTTAAGATAAGTTTAAGCTTGCTATTTCTACTGCTTTTGTCTGATCTGATTAATATACAGTGATAACCAGAGATGTATTGACTGAAAATCTTCCACACAGAGACGTTTCTTACACTGTTTTGCAATCATAACATCTTAATAAAGCAGAAGCAGCAACATTTCTCAAGATTCCATTTGCTCATTCAAACACACTAAATTAGAAATAATTTCATTGATACAAGACTTTTGCTCTGCAGGTAAGGATGCAGCAAAATCATCCAAACTGTGTGCACACTGTAAAATAAATTTCCACACATAGCTCGATAATTTAACATTCTAAAAGCTAGATTACTGAAAAGAGACATCCTTTGGCCCTGAAAATTTAACTATTTTCCCTCTATTTCATGGGGGGGGGGGGGGGTGTTGGACAAGATGAAACCAAGGACCTGGGGAGACAGCAGGTGAGTCAGCAGTCAAAGGAGAAAACAGATCTGTCATACCCTAGGAAAAGTACAGTTTTGTACCTACCATAAATGTAGATGTTTGAGTGCTAATACAGCTGCAGTAATAACAGATGGGTTCTCCTGCCGTCAGGCGGGTCCTCGGTCGGCCGAATTCCAAAGTCTAGGTCCGGCGTCGGTTGTCGTCGCTTCCTCCCTGACGTCAGTGCGACAGGGGTATAAAAGAACCAGCCGACGCCATTTTCTTCAGTTTTTCTTGCCCCAGATGTCAGGTGCCCCCAGAAGGAAGGCAAAACATAAATTTATGTAGTAAAGCAAATGCAATATAATCAAAAAACAGTAGTTGCAAGCAAATACACCATAAAAGAATACCCCAATGAGGTTGTATGAGGAGGTGCTAGCCATAAGGCCTGTCCCAAGAGGGGAAGGAGGGAGGGAAACCTGGACTGCAGCTGTATTAGCACTCGAACATCTACATTTATGGTAGGTACAAAACTGTACTATGTTCATCATGCATACAGCTGCAGTCATAACAGATGGGTAGAATCCCAAAGCTAATAAAGGGGTGGTAGGCACTAAGTGGAACTAGGTGGAGCCAGGATGCCCTGCAAGACTGCAATGGCAAAGCCCGCTCTAGTTTTGGAGTATAAAGGTAGGTGATAGTGCTTGGAGAAAGTATGTACAGAACTCCAAGTGGCTGCTTCCAAAATATCTTTGGTAGGAACCCCCCTGAGGAAAGCTGCAGAGGTAGCTGTGGCCCTTGTGGAGTGAGATCTGATGCCTGTAGGTACAGATTTACCATGAAAAGAGTAACTAAAGCGTATGCAGTGGGCTATCCATTTTAAGATCGTCTGTTTGGAAATAGGCTTCCCTTGAGCACCTGTAGCATAGGACACAAAGAGTTGCTCTGATTTTCTGAAAGGCTTTGTCCTGTCCAAATAATAATAGAGCTGTCTGTGAATGTCCAAGGAATGTAGTAGCCTCTCCCCTTTGTTTTGTGGATTAGGGTAAAACATAGGTAAGTGGATAGCCTGATTCAAGGCTACCCTGGATACTACCTTTGGCATAAATGAAGGATTGGTTCGTAATGAAACTCTGTCCTGATGAAAAATGATGAAAGGCTGCACAGCCATGAGGGCTTGTAGTTCCGAAACCCTGCGTGCTGAGGTGATAGCTAGAAGGAAGGCTGTTTTCCATGACAAATATTGCAGATCTGTTGAAGCAGCTGGCTCAAAAGGAGGCAGGGTTAGTTTTTCTAGAATGAAATTGAGATCCCAAGCCGGCACTGGTTGCTTCCTTGGGGGTTTTATATTCTTAGCCCCTCTGAGGAACTGTCTTAAGAGAGGGTGAGAGAATAAAGGAGGATCAGTGTTGTACTCTGCAGAAATGGCTGAGGCATGGATTTTGATGGAGGAGAATGAAAGTCCACTGCTTAGCAGCTCGGCTAGGTACTGTAGTATTTGAGGTAAATTCAGTATTCCAGGATTCTGACCCTTTTTCTGATTCCAGACACAAAACCGTTTCCATTTTGCAGAGTAGGCTTTTCTAGTAGAAGGCCTTCTGGCCTCTAAAATGACATCCTGCACCTCCTTGGAGAGTAGAGTCTGCTGTGAATTTAAGGAATCCTCCATGCGGCTAGATTGAGTGTTTTCAGCTGACTGTGAAGAGTTTTGAAGTTGTGCTGAGTCAGCAGAAGAGGCATTAGAGGCAGGATCCATGGTGGGGAATGCGTCAGGCTCCTCAGCAGTGGGTACCAGTGTTGTCTTGGCCAGTCTGGAGCAATGAGAATCATCTTTGGTCTGTCTGCTCTGGCTTTTAATAGAACTTTGGCCAGCAGTGGAAGAGGAGGAAAAGCATAAACCGTCATTGTTGTCCAAATGAAAGAGAGTGCGTCCACTTTCCAGGCCTGTGGATGAAAGGTCCTTGAGCAGAATTTTGTCAATTGGTAATTTCTGTGGGTGGCAAATAGATCTATGTCTGGCCTTCCCCAAGCTTGAATTATCATTGTAAAAACTTGAGGATGCAACTTCCATTCGTGTGGATCTGTCATATTTCTGCTCAGGTTGTCTGCCAGTGTGTTTTCCTTCCCTGGCAGGAATTGTGCTTGAAGTTGGATTTGCAATTCCAGAGCAGTGTTCCAAAGGAACATGGCTAGTCTGCACAGGGGGTATGAATGAGTTCCTCCCTGTTTGTTTATGTACCACATCACTGTGGTGTTGTCTGTTCTTATCAATAGCTGTCCTGGATGCAGTAGGTCTTTGAAAGCCATAATAGCATTTATTATTGCTAGCATTTCCTTTTGATTGATGTGTAGGTGCTTCTCTTTTTGTGACCATTTGCCCTGAATGCACCGATCTGTCATGTGCGCCCCCCAGGCGTAGTCCGAGGCGTCTGTTGTGATGACTTGATTTGCTTGAGGCTTGCAGAATGGAAGACCTATGTTTCTTTGGCATGCTTGAGCCCACCAGAGAAATTCCTTTTGAAGACATGGAATCAGTGGTATGATTGCTTCCAAACTGTGGCTGTGTTGAGACCATAAGTTTTTTAGGTACCATTGAAGTTTCCTCATATGCAGCTTTGCACATGGGATTAGTAGGATGCAAGATGCCATGGATCCCAGAGCCTGCAGGATTTTCCTTGCAGTCAGCCTGGTGAAGGTTGCCAGTTTTCTGAAGTATTGAGTTAATTGCCCTTGTTTCTCTGGCGTGAGGTAGGCCATCTGGGTGTTTGTATCCAAGCTGGCACCCAGGAAAATTATTGTTTGAGAGGGTATTAGTCTTGACTTCTTTTTGTTGACTGTGTATCCCAGAGATTTCAGCAACATTATTACAAACACCAGGTGTTTCAGAAGAATGTGTTTGCTGTCCGCTTGGATCAGGCAGTTGTCCAGATATGGGTATATTTGTATCCCTTGAAGTCTGCAGAAGGCAATTACTGATGCCAGGCATTTCGTGAACACTCTGGGTGCAGTAGATAAGCCAAAGGGCAATGCAGAGAATTGATAATGGGATGAACCTGCAAGAAATCTGAGGTATCTTCTGCAATCTTGTCTGATTGGGACATGCCTCCTTGAGGTCCAATGTCACCAGCCAAGACTCCTTGCCCAGCATGGGAAGAAGCTGCTGTAATGTGAGCATCTTGAACTTTGGTGCAGTAAATATGTGTTTAGGATGGATAGGTCCAAAATAGGTCTCCAATTTTTGCCCTTCCTTGGTACCAGGAATAGTCTGGAATAAAAACCGTGACCCTGTTCTTGTGCAGGTACCTCTTGAATAGCTTTCATGTCCATGAGATCTGAAATTTGTTTTTGTGCCTCTGCCCTTTGATTGTGTGGCAGGTTTGGCATGCCTCTCATTTTTGGAAGGGTGTGAAAGTGGAATCTGTAGCCTCTGTCTATAATGTCCACGATCCATTTGTCTTTTGTGACAATATGCCAATTTTTCGAAAATAATGCCAGTTTTCTGCCTAAAGGTGTTGCCATTTGAGCCTTGCTTGGCATGCAGAGGGGAAAGTCATTGGGTCTGCTTTCTGAATGGCTGTGAACTATCCTCACCCCCTCTTCGTGTAGGTGTTTGCCATTGTCTGCCTCTAAATGATCCTTGAGATTGCCCTCTACCTCTCGGGCGCCTGTATCTACCTCTTTGAGGTCTGTCCGTGGCTGGAAAGGACCAATTTTTTGAAGGCCAATTTATACTGAAATGTAGCGGTTGTACCTGTAGGAAATCTTTCACTGTTTGCATTGATTTTGCCTTTTCCTCCATTTTCTTTAATACCTCCTCAGCTTTAACACCAAACAATACATCCTTTTGAAGAGGTGCATCTAGTAATTTAGCTTTGACATGATCTGGTAAGGTTTGCTCTTTGAGCCATGCATGTCTACGTATGACTGATCCTGTAACAGCAGCTCTACAAGAGGCCTCTAAAGCATCAAAACCACATTGCAAGGTATGTTTACCCACTTGCTCTGCACTATGCAACAAATCCTGCAACTCCTTCAAGTCTGGTTGTTCAGGTTGTGACATTTTGCTTTTCAACTGAGATAACAAAAACTGTTGATACTTTAACATATGGAACTGACAGTTTAATGCCCTCATGGTTAAAGTGGCCGAGGTGTATACCTTCCCCCCCCCCTTCTAAAGCTCTGGAATCTCTCTCTGAAGGTAATGGATTTTTGGCAGTGGAGGCCTTAATACCCTTGGGACCCTGTGAAATAGTTTCTGGGTCAGCCGCATGGCTTTTGTATAGGAATTGGTGTGAATCAGGAACCCGGTAATACCCGTCAGGCTTGACTGGAGCTGGAGGTAAAGAATCTGGGTTAAGGCTGGCCTCTGAATACACATCATCTAGTATGTCTAAGACAGGAGGTATAGCCAAAGGCCTGTGCTGAGGGAGCAAGAGGAAATCCCTGAGCCTTTTCTTGGAGTCTGAGTACTCTTGGCCTTCCCAGTGGAAGTGTTCCCTTAAGGTATGCAAGGTTTCCCCAAAAGAGTAATCCTCAGGGGGGGAGACAGAGGGAATGGACTCCTCTGCATCAGAATCTTCGAAAGGGGAGTAAGAATGTTCCTGGTCCTCAGAATGCTCTGAAGTAATGGAGGCCTGGTCCGAGGAAAGGTATTCTTCCTTCACTCTGGGCCTTTTGTCAGAGGGGGGTTGAGAACCCCTGATAAGAGTAATCAAATCCTCAGCCATTTTGAGCATCTGCTTTTTAGGCATGGGGCCCTGTGGAGCTTGTCTTTTAGAATGCATGGCTGCTTTAGTATAAGCCTTAATGGAAAAAGAAGAAGAAGGCCTGAAGACACCTTGAGAGGTGGCAGGCCTGTCTGAACTCTGAGTTTCCCCGCCAAGAGTGACTTCGGTATCTGTAGTCGGGGTGTGGGCCGAAGAGCCTGCGACCTCGGGCACAGAAGACACCGCTAATGAAGTGTCATCGGTAGTCAGGGGCTGCGTAGGCGCCTCGCTGAGAACCGGAGCACATGTAGTCGGCTTTAGCGTGGTGTCGGTAGAAGTCGCGGACCTCGTATGTCGGTCCTTATCTTTACGTCGTTTACTCAAAATTGGAGTCGGAGTATCCGACGACATGTTGTAATTAAACTTTTTGCCAAAATAGTGTTGGGCGAACTCCGCCCGACGCTTAATAGTGCGTCTATTGAATGTAGCACAAAAACGACAGGCCGAGACGTTGTGGTCTGGGCCTAAGCAAGGTATACAGAGGGAATGGAAATCCTTATGCGGTATTTGCTTCCCACATGAAATGCAATTATTAACTTTGTCTGACATCGGTCTGAGGCAAGAAAAGTTTCCCCAACTGGGTACTTAGCTTTATAGAAGTCTTCGGTTGAGAAATATTCGTAATCTCAGGAGCTGGCCGACCGGCACTTGCGAACTGCTTCTGCTTTGGGCACCGCGTGGCAAGAAAGACTGGAGAAAATGGCGTTGGCTGGTTCTTTTATACCCCTGTCGCACTGACGTCAGGGAAGAAGCGACGACAACTGACGCCGGACCTAGACTTTGGAATTCGGCCAACTGAGGACCCGCCTGACGGCAGGAGAACCCATCTGTTATGACTGCAGCTGTATGCACGATGAACATCGCTATATTTTCTCTGAGCCTTTTTAGGGGCTGCTGGAATAGATACTGATGTCTTGCAGGCAGCTTCATAAACATCTTCCAAAACCAGTAAGGAGGAGGGGATAACCACAGAAGTGGGCATCTTGTCCTCTGTAAGATTACATACTCTTCCTAGCTCTGGGATAGTTACTGACTGCTCCCAAGCAAAACCATCACTAAATCTACCAATTATCTAAGGACTTGATTGGACTTCAGCTCAGGTTCACCTTCAGAAGAATCAAAGTGGCTGGACTCCATGTCAACTAGGAAATCACCATTGTCCTCATCAGATTCCTCATCATTCACTAAAACAGAAAGGTCCATAGCCAGACTAGCAGTAGAGCCATGAATGGGAATACAATCACCAGAATTAGCTGCCTGCAGAACCCTCTTCGTCAAGGAAACCACTTCAGCCTTATAAACAGCTATAATCTGATAATTAGCTGTATGATGAAGCTTCTGATTTTTCTTGTGAACTTCACTACTAGATAAAATATCTTGGAAGAGTATTATATCTGGCTTGGGTTCCTTTACCCCACACTACTCCTGCACCTTAAGGGTTTGGTTTTCCTCTACTTGTGCTAGGTAATGGAAGAGCCCCAGTGGATATGTCTAAACCCAGTTTCATACTGGGCAGCAAAGCTATAATAGAAGGAGATGGGGCAAAAGGTAGATGGTCTGCAGGCCAAGCAGTGGCTCCGACAGAATCACTAATCATTGACTGAGGCATATGTCTAACTTTTTTTTTTGTTTTTAACTGCAACCAGATTTGATTGGGAGGAATACCAGAGTTAAGATCCAGAAACCAGAATAATAAACTTACAGAAGTGGATAATGTATCACAATAAGCACTTAAAAGATTAATGTAATAAGTATGTCCTTGCACAACTAAATTCTGCCAAATTGTGCTATTAGCGCAAGGAGGAGCTTGAATGTGTTTTTTTTTTCAGTACTCAAATGCCAAACACCAAAGAAACCAGTGTAAAAAATTAGCTTCACACACTAACAACATTAAACTGCCCTAAAGTAACTTTTAGTAGCAATTTAGACATTTCTTGTAAAATCTCCACAGTACATTCAAATAATTTCTTTCACAATGAAATTGTGATCCGATGTTAAAAACATACAGCGCAGATACATATATATATTAATGTATAAATGCTCAAAAGTCCCAAGTTCTGCAATATTTCTCTGTCAAAAGATGAAAATAAAGCTGAGAACTCCAGAATTAAAAAGCCTTCCTCACCACAAGAAAAATTATCTGTATTAGAGGAATGTCCTAACTATATCCAGCAGAGCGGCTACAGTAAAAACATAAAAATTCATCAACAAATGTGGCTGAGGAACTTAAGCTGAAAGCCAACTCAGCAGTGTAGGATGCAGTTATTTATTTTATTTATTTGTTCATTAGACAGGTGAAAGTACAGTTTTGTACCTACCATAAATGTAGATGTTCGAGTACTAATACAGCTGCAGTAATCACAGATGGGTTCTCTGCCGTCAGGCGGGTCCTCGGTCGGCCGAATTCCAAAGTCTAGGTCCGGCGTCGGTTGTTGTCGCTTTCTCTCCTGACGTCAGTGAGGCCGGAGTATGTAAGACACAGCCAACGCCATGTTCTTCAGTCTTTCTTGCCCCAGATGTCAGGTGCCCCCAGAAGGAAGGCAATACATAAATTATATATATATATATATATATATATATATATATATATATATATATATATATACATGCAATGCAATATAATCCAAAATCAGTAGTTGCAAGCAAATGAACCACAGAAGGATAACCCAGTCAGGTTGTATGAAAAGGGGTTAGGCCCTAGGCCTTTACCAAGTGGGGAAGGAGGGAGGGAAACCTGTACTGCAGCTGTATTAGCACTCAAACATCTACATTTATGGTAGGTACAAAACTGTACTAAGTTCATCGTGCATACAGCTGCAGTAATCACAGATGGGTAGAATCCCAAAGCTACGCACAGGGTGGTAGGTACTAGGTGGAACTGGGATGAGCCAGTATGCCCTGCAACACAGCAGTGGCAAAGCCTGCTCTAGTTTTGGAATATAAAGGCAGGTGGTAGTGTTTTGTGAAGGTATGCACAGAACTCCAAGTGGCTGCCTCCAAAATATCTTTGGTAGGAACCCCTCTGAGGAAGGCTGTAGAGGTAGCTGTGACCCTGGTGGAGTGGGATCTGATGCCCGTAGGGACAGATTTCCCATGATAGGAATAACAAAACCGTATGCAGTGGCCTATCCATTTTGAAATTGTCTGTTTGGTAACTGGCTTCCCTTGAGCCCCTACAGCACAGGACACAAAAAGTTGTTCTGATTTCCTGAAGGACTTTGTTCTGTCCAAATAATAACGTAGCTGCCTATGGATGTCTAATGAGTGTAGCAGCCTTTCCCCTTTGTTTTGAGGATTGGGGTAAAAGGTAGGTAAGTGTATGGCTTGATTTAAAGCTACCCTGGATACCACTTTAGGCATAAATGACGGGTTGGTACGAAGGGAAACCCTGTCCTGATGGAAGATGAGAAAAGGCTGCACTGCCATGAGGGCCTGTAGTTCCGAAACCCTACAAGCTGAAGTGATTGCCAGAAGGAAGGCTGTTTTCCAGGACAAATATTGCAAATCTGTTGAGGCAGCTGGTTCAAAAGGAGGCAATGTTAATTTTTCTAGAATGTAATTAAGATCCCAGGCTGGTATTGGTTGTTTCCTTGGTGGTCTTATATTCTTAGCCCCTCTGAGGAACTGTCTTAAGAGTGGGTGAGAAAATAAAGGTGGATCCGTGTTGAATTCTGCAGAAATGGCTGAGGCATGGATTTTTATGGAGGAAAATGAAAGTCCACTGTTCAGTAGCTCAGCTAGATACTGTAATACCTGAGGCAAATTCAGTTTTCTAGGGTCCTGGCCTTTTTTCTCATTCCAAGCGCAAAACCGTTTCCATTTTTGGAGTAAGTCTTTCTAGTAGATGGCCTTCTGGCCTCCAAAATGACATCCTGCACCTCTTTGGGAGTAGGGTCTGTTGTGGTGTTAAGGAATTTTCCATGCAGCGAGATTGAGTGTTTTCAGCTGACTGTGAAGAGTTTTGTAGCTGTGCTGAGTCAGCAGAAGAGGCATTAGAGGTAGGGACCAGGGAGGAGTATGTGTTAGGCTCCTCAGGAGTGGGTACCAGTGTTGCCTTGGCCAATCTGGAGCAATCAGTATCATCTTCGGTCTGTCTGCTCTTGCTTTCAAGAGCACCTTGGGCAGAAGAGGCAGAGGTGGGAAAGCGTAGACTGTCCATGCTGTCCAACTGAATGAAAGGGCGTCCACTCTCCAGGCCTTTGGATGAAAGGTCCTTGAACAAAACTTTTTCAATTGATGATTCCTGTGGGAGGCAAAGAGATCTATGTCTGGCCTTCCCCATGCCTGGATTATCTCTGTAAACACCTGAGGATGCAACTTCCATTCGTGTGGATCTGTCATATTTCTGCTTAGATTGTCTGCCAGCGTGTTTTCCAATCCTGGCAAGTACTGTGCTTGAAGTTCGATTTGCCATTCCAGAGCCAAGTTCCAAAGTGTCATGGCTAGTCTGCACAAGGGGTATGAATGTGTTCCTCCTTGTTTGTTTATGTAACACATTACTGTGGTGTTGTCTGTTCTTATTAGTAATTGTCCTGGATGCAGGAGGCCCTTGAAAGCTGTAATTGCATTTATCACTGCTAGCATTTCTTTTTGATTGATGTGAAGGTGCTTTTCCTTTTGGCACCATTTGCCCTGAATGCACCTGTCTGTCATGTGCGCCCCCCAGGCGTAATCTGAGGCGTCTGTTGTGATGACTTGATTTGCTTGAGGCTTGCAGAATGGGAGACCTGTGTTTGCTTGACATGCTTGGGCCCACCATCGAAATTCCTTTTGCAAACATGGAATTATTGGTATTAGTGTTTCCAAACTGTGACTGTGTTGAGACCATAGGTTTTTTAGGTACCATTGAAGTTTCCTCATATGCAACTTTGCATATGGGATTAAAAGAATGCAAGACGCTATGAAGCCCAGAGCCTGCAGGATTTTCCTTGCAGTAAGCCTGGTACATTTTGCTAGTATATTGAAGTACGGAGTTAGTTGTCCCTGTTTTTCTGGCGTAAGATAGGCCATCTGGGTGTTTGTGTCCAAGTTGGCACCCAGGAAAGCTATTTTCTGAGATGGTGTTAGCCTGGATTTCTCTTTGTTGATTGTGTATCCCAGAGAATGCAGTAACCGTGTTACATAAGCCAGATGTTCCAGAAGTATGTGCTTGCTGTCCGCTTGGATCAGGCAGTCGTCCAAATAAGGGTAAATTTGTATCCCTTGAAGTCTGCAGTAGGCAATCACTGATGCCAGGCATTTTGTGAATACTCTGGGCGCAGTAGATAAGCCAAAGGGCAATGCAGAGAATTGATAGTGGATTGAACCTGCAAGAAATCTGAGGTATCTTCTGCAGCTTTGTCTGATTGGGACATGCAAGTATGTCTCCTTGAGGTCCAATGTTACCAGCCAATACTCCTTGCCCAGCTTGGGAAGAAGCTGCTGTAATGTGAGCATCTTGAATTTTGGTACGAGTAAAAATGTGTTTAGGATGGATAAGTCCAAAATGGGTCTCCAGTCTGTTCCTTTCCTTGGTACCAGAAATAGTCTGGAATAAAAACCTTGACCTTGTTCGTGAGTAGGTACCTCTTGAATAGCTCTCATGTCTATGAGCTTTGAAATTTGTAGTTGTGCCTCTGCCCTTTGATTGTGTGGCAGGTTTGGCATGCCTCTCATTTTTGGAAGAGTGTGGAAATGAAATCTGTAGCCTCTGTTTATAACGTCCAGGATCCATTTGTCTGTTGTGACAATATGCCAATTTCTTGTAAATAATGCCAGCTTTCCTCCCAAGGGTGCTGCCAGCTGAGACTTGCTTGGCATGGAAATGAGGGAGTCATTGGGTTTGTTTCCTGTATTGTTGTGCACTGTCTTCGCCACCTCTTGGTGCTGGAGTTTGCCATTGCCTGCCTCTATATGATCCTTGTGATTGCCCTCTGCCCCTTGTCGTCTGTATCTACCTCTTTGGGGCTTGTCAGAGGCTGGAAAGGACCAGTTTTTTGAAGGCCAATTTCTGCTAAAACGTGGTGGTTGGACCTGTAGAAAAGCTTTGACAGTTTGCATAGATTTGGCTTTTTCTTCCATTTTCCGTAATATCTCCTCAGCATTAGTACCAAACAGCACATCCTTTTGTAAAGGAGCATCTAGAAGTTTAGCTTTCACATGATCAGGCAAGCTTTGTTCCCTAAGCCAGGCATGTCTACGAATGACTGATCCTGTAGCAGCAGCCCTACTTGAGGCCTCTAGGGCATCATAGCCACATTGTAAGGTGTGTTTACCCACTTGTTCTGCACTATGCATCATATCCTGCAACTCCTTTCAATCTGGTTGTTCAGGTTGAGACATTTTATTCCTTAATTGTGATAACAGGAACTGTTGATATTTAAGCATATGAAACTGACAATTTAAGGCCCTCATGGCTAGGGTGGCCGAGGTATATACCTTTTTTCCCCACCTTTCTAAGGATCTTGACTCTCTTTCGGCAGGTAGTGGATTCTTAGCAGTAGAGGCCTTCAATCCCTTGGGGCCTTGAGAAATGGTTTCAGGGTCAGCATTATGGCTTTTGTAGAGAAATTGGTGAGAGTTAGGAACTCTGTAGTACCTATCAGGTTTGACTGGGGCAGGAGGCAGGGAATCCGGGTTAAGGCAAGCCTCCGAATAAACATCATCAAGTATGTCCAAGACAGGAGGTATCGCCAGAGGTCTGTGTTGAGGTAACAAAAGAAATTCCCTAAGTCTTTTCTTGGAATCGGAAAAGTCTTGGCCTTCCCAATGGAAGTGTTCCCTCAAAGTGTGCAAGGTTTCCCCAAAGGAAAAATCCTCAGGAGGAGATACAGAAGGAATGGACTGCTCTGCATCCGAATCTTCAAAAGGGGAGTAAGAGTGTTCCTCTACATCAGAATGTTCTGATAAAATGGAGCCCTGATCAGAAGAGGGAGAATCTTCCTCCACACTGGGTCTCTTGTCTGGAGGGGGCTGGGAACCCCTGATAAGAGTAATTAAATCCTCAGCCATTTTAAGCATCTGCTTTTTAGGCATGGGGCCTGGAGATGGGCCCTGTGCAACAGGCCTCTTGGGATGCCTGGCTGATTTGGATTTAGTAAAGGCCTTAATAGAAAAGAAAGATGAGGGTCTAAAGACACCATGGGTGGAAGTGGACCTGTCCACATTAGGAGGCTCAACACTCACAATGGCTTTGGTGGATGTAGTCTGGGAAAGGGCCGAGGTACCTGCGGTCTCGGTTACAAAAGACACCGCCAAAGGATTGTCGTCGGTAGTCAGGGACTGCATAGGCGTCTCGCTGAGAACCGGACCACGTGTAGCCGGTTTTGGCATGGTGTCGGTGGGGACCGCGGGCCTCGCGTGTCGGTCCTTGTCCTTGAGTTTTTTGGACAAAACGGTAGTCGGAGTCTCCGACGACATTTTATAATCAAAGGCTTTACCAAAAAAGTGTTGGGCAAACTCCGCCCGACGCTTAATAGTGCGTTTATTGAAAGTAGCGCAAAAGCGACAGCCCGAGACATCGTGGTATGGGCCTAAACAAGGTATGCAGAGGGAATGGAAATCCTTATGTGGTATTTGCTTCCCACAAGAAATACAATTATTAACTTTTTCTGACATCGGTCTGAGGCAAGAAAAGTTTCCCCAATGGGGTACTTAGCTTTAATGAAGACTTCGGTTTCCAATTTTTCGTAATTCAGGAGCTGGCCGACCGGCACTTGCGAACTGCTTCTGCTTCGGGCACCGCGCGGCAAAAAAGACTGGAGAACATGGCGTTGGCTGTGTCTTATATACTCCGGCCTCACTGACTTCAGGAGAGAAAGCGACAACAACCGACGCCGGACCTAGACTTTGGAATTCGGCCGACCGAGGACCCGCCTGACGGCAGAGAACCCATCTGTGATTACTGCAGCTGTATGCACGATGAACATCTGGTTCAAGATCCCTTTCTAGCCATAACATGGATGAAAGGCACAGTTACAACAGAATGAACATACACTAAAAGTACAACAAAACAACACAAATCTGGCCAAAGCACGAAGCTCTAGTTAATATAAACAAATATGAGAATTCAAGCAAGTCATTCAAGTACCAATAAAATGCTACATTTCCCTTTTACAAAGCTACAGAAAGCCATTTTCATTATCCCAACTAGTGCTCCTTACCTGATGCTTTGTCCCTTCTGCAGCATTGTCCACACACCATTTGGCCCTCTGTAGTCAGGAATTGAGGCTGCCTGTAAAAAGAAAAACAGTGTGAAAACTACAAAGCAACAAAAATTTATGGTATTTCTCATTTACAAATACAAAATGTTGTACATAAAAAGCCTTTATCTATACTAGTGGCAACAATTCTGTTTCAAATGATCAAGACAAAATGCAGAACTTAAAATGCAGTTAGAAGATATTAAATATTCAACAGATCACAATATCACTATTAAAAAATAAAAGCTTAGAATATCTGAATAGCAGGGAAAGATGACACTAATGCAGGGGTCAAGGCCTTCACCCAACCAAATTGCTGCAACAGAAAACAAGTCCGCTAAGGAGTCTAACAAAATTGCAATATCAAGGAACCCCCCCCTGATGGAGCTCATGATGGAGTTTATTCACTCTCCATCAATAAGTGGAATCCTTTTTTTTTTTCCTGAAAGCTCCTGTGCTTGATGATAGAAATGCACTACCCATGAAGGTGCATCTTATGTTGACTGCATAGATGTGGTCATGACCACTAAAACTATTTGCTGGACTGTACATTTCAGATCTCAATCCTTGCTATCGTCAGTAAAACTTCCTATGTTCAAATGCCCTTTAGCTTTGACTACTGAAAGTCGTCTGACTTCTATAGCAGACAGAGGAAAGAAGCTACCAAATAAGCTGATTAGAGGATCTTTCCTTCTGATAGGCACACTACAGTTTATGCAGCTGGGATTTAGCTCAAAGGACTAGCCTCTGGCTATCAAACATAACTCTGAAGCTATTGGCTGGATCACACAAGATCACGCAGTTCAAATCCCATCAAACAGAAAAGCATTTACCTGTCGATCTTCAGGACATAATTTCATACTGGTTCATTTGTCAGACATTTGAGCTCATATGATGATGCATGCCATGATGCCTTACACTACAAAGCTAAGTCTGAGTTTTACATGGCATACCTGAGTTCTCAAGGAAATGGAACTTCCCCATGCTAGCAGTCGCTTGATTATATTTTAGTCCTCCATTTTTTAATCAAATGAGAGCCCCAAAAGAGAGAGGAGAGTCCTGGCTCCCACCACAGAAGGGGCTACTTTGTGGTCTTTGAACCTAACTCCACCATATGACTGTTTCAGTCTTGGATCGATCCACACAGATTTCTACAAGCAGACCCCAGAATTGTCAAGCTGTCAGTAAGAGATATATGTGCCAAGGCTTCATTACCAAGTAGTTCTCCCAAAGCCCAGTAGGGATGAGAAGTCCTTACTAAGGAGAAGCTACTGATAATTCAAATCCATGTTCCTCAGCACAGAAGTAAGAGAGGAGGTATTTGTTTGACACTGGATGCTTTAAACAGCAGGTGGGGGGAGGGATTTTACCCTTAGGGACTTGTGTTCAGTGCCAGCACCATGGTCAGCACATGCCTTTTCATCTTATACATCCTCTCAAACATATAAGGTCATGAACAGGCCTTAGTCTACTCAACACCTAGCGCATGAGATCATGTGCTTGTGCTGCTCCTTGCATTAGGGTTGTTAAGATAGCACAGGAATCTTTATCCCTTGTGCTTCACCTGAGGAATCTGGTGATTTGGTGAAAAACTGAAAAGGCAGAAAAAGGTCTCTGGAACCCACCTGGTTACTCAAGCTCCTCTTTGGGTGGCCCTTCAAAGAATATCTATGGCACTAAAGGTCTTGTATGGCCCCTCTCTGGATCATTACTGCTGTACAGCTGATGGCCCCCAAGTCTCCACCTGAAATCAGACTTTGCTGCTTTATTTTGGAAGCTTAAAGAAACTTACATCCTGCTGCTATGACCCTTATGAAGGCAGATGACAAGTATCAGCCTCTGTCAGACTGGAGTTACAACATTAAATTACATCAAGTCAGACTCCTGTGAGGGCTTAATGGACCGACAGCAGTGTTTTTTAAACATTTTTATTAAACATATTTTTGAAATGTGACATAGATACACATATTGTAATAGAAAAGAAAAAACATTTCCTTTGTTTTTTTTTTCTAAGCAGTATATAGGTTTTCTTTTCAACAAATTTTCATTCACTGTGATATTACTTAAATCGCTCAGTTCCTGACTACCCTTAAATTTCACTCATCTTCCTGAACATTATTCTGCATGTATTGTTCTCACAAACTCCAATGATTTTTATGTGATTTTCTCCTTCCCTTTTCTAAGGATCTCACCTCCAATTCTTTTATCATCCCTACTACAGTCACTGTTTCAGCTACAGTTAGACTTTTACTGTCATTTTTCTAGTAATTGCTTTTTAGGCAGCCAATATCATTAACATTAGTAAGGCCTTACTATCTGGGCAATTCAGATCCTATATCCCTAGCTCAAAAGAATAATTTAATTACTTCTCCCATTTTTTTGACAAAGTACTCCATAGGGAATTTTTTAAATCTACCAACTTGTTACATTCCCACCTACCTCTTTCCCATCACAACTCCAGCATTTATCTACACAAGAAAAACATTCCCTGAAGTCTGCTTAGAATATAAAAAAATACCTATACAAATACTTTAAAACAAACTCCTAAACTTTCAGGAGTTTTTCATACTTGTAAGCTATACATATGTCCTTCCATTGTTCCTTTGTATCTTGCCTTTCCATTCTCTCTTCCCAATCTTTTCTACCTTCCCTGATATTATATTATAGTTATCATGCAGCAGATTTTATATATCCGACTAAATATTCCATTTAGCAGCAACTTCTGTTCTAGACTCAACTAAAATCTCTACCAGAGCTGGTCTTTCATTAAGTAATCTGTCTCTTTCTCTTGCTTATACTCTTATCAATCCCTGATAAGGAAGGATAGTCTTTAACTTGCAGTTCAAACTTCTGTTTAGCATCATCCCACTATATTACTCTTTCCTCTAATTGGCTAATTTTCTCCAGTAAAATTCTATCCCCACTTGCTTTCTTTCTACATTCCTAGTTGTGCTCATCTCAGTTTGATACAATCGCCTTTCTCCATTCTTGTGCTGCCTTAGATCGTAGAATACTTTGACACTTTGTGACTATGCATTTTTTTAATTTCTACATATGTTTTGGGTTTCTAATACCGTGATGGGAAAGGGACACATTTCTCAGTCACAGTATGATTAGAATTTATGAAATTAGTATTGCTTTAGTCTTCTCAGCAACTGTAAATGTACTCAAAATTGCCTCCTCCTGCAAATCATTGCTATGCAGTTATCATGTATTGGTAGCATATTTAAGTATGCTTGTAATTTTTATTAGCCTGTTGCTTCTACTATATTTGAACTGTTATGGTATCTTTACTCCACATTGCTCTCATTTCTGCTTGCAAATTCCGGCATTTTATAACTTTGTTTCTCTCAGTACACAAGATACTATAATTGTTGGGTGTAGCAATTTCAATGATTAATGCTATTTCTGTCTTTTTTCTTGGGAATACCACATCTGTTTTTTTTTTTTTTTTTTTGCATCTACTTTTTAACTGCTGGTATTGTGTGATCTGATTATCATCATTGTCAATAATGTTTTATGGTTCATGTTTCCAATGCCTGTCCGCTATCTCTATATTGTAGTGTTTGCACAATCTCCAGAGCAACAGTATTGCCACATTATTGTGTCTTTCAGTATACAGGCCCTCAGCCATGAGTACACTGAAGCCAGCAATGAGGTATGCAACTGTTTCCAGTTCTATTTTACAAAACCTGCATTTGTCTGTTTCTCCCTACTTTTCTATAAACTTTGCAGCATGTGTATTACCCACTATCCTAGACTGCTATTAGCCTTTCATCCCTTGTTTTAAATTTGCCTCTACATAATAATTTCTCTGTCACTATAGGTTTCTTAGAATACATTTGGACTACAGGCTAGCCTTCCTTATCAGGGACTGACATCAGCGTACAGGCAAAGAGAAAGGGATACAGGAATCCCAAAAGAAAGACTTGCTCTGGTAGAGTTTTCAGTTGAATCAAGAACAGAAGCTGCTGTTAAAAAAAAAAAAAAAAAAAGAGGATAATTAGTAGGGCATACAAAACACTGCACGATAACTACAGGAATCAATCAGAGGAGGTTAGAAAAGATTGGGAAGAAAAAATGGATAAGCGGTTCATAGGTTAGTACTAAGCTAACTGCCCTTGCAAGCCATTTTAAGCCTACCCAATTATCCCTTGCGAGACTCAAACCCTGCACCTTGTGTTTGTGAGGCAAACACCTTAACCATTAGGCCACCCTCCCAACCCAATTCACAAAGGGGTCTACTTGAGTAGACCAAAATTCCACATTATGAAAACTGACTTTATCGAGATGAAGTCAGCGAGACCACAATTTATTGAACTTTCACATCACCGGAAACTTTAACAGGGTATGGAGCACTTGGCCAACATTAAAGCTAAAAACACACCACAGTATGCCAAACCCACCCTGGTGGGGGGCTGCACCCCTTCACCCCCCCCCCGACTATATATACCAACTCTGGGATCACACTATATAGGGAAAAGGGCAAATTTCCCCATGTTGGCTAAGTGCCTCCATACCCTGTTAAAGTTTCTGGTGATGTGAATGTTCAGTAAATTGAGGTTTCACTGATTTAGTCTCGATAAAGTCAGCCGGTAATGTGGAATTTCAGTCTACTCACATAGACGCTCACAAGGAAACAGGAAAACATATACATGGCTCCCAAATATGGAACAATGTCTAGAAGATTTAGGATTTTTTGCTTAGAAGTATTTGCTTTTTATACTCCAAGGAGACTCCAAAGAATGTTTTCCTACGGTGGATGGTAAATGTTGGAAGTGTGATGGGGAAAAAAAGAACTGGGATCATGTTTTGAAAGTGTAATGAGTTGTCAGACCTTATAAATTCCCTACACAGTGCTATGTTAAATATTGGTTGAGAAAATGGGTGCAACTAAAGAAATTATTTTTTTGAGCTGGTGTACAGGATCTGAATTGCCTAGACATAGGAAGGCCTTGTTAAGTTTAAATTCTGGTGGCTGCCAAAAATGAATAACTAGATAATGGAAATCAAACTCTAAACCAAATGCATTTGAAGTACTAAACATTGTAAACAGAGATAAAAGAACTGGAAGCGGGATCTTTAGAAAAGGGCATCAGCAAATTACATTGAAAAAATGGAAGTTGTCAGAACAAGTTTAAGGGAAGGCAGGAATTGAGCAAGTTATATAATGCTGGATTCATGATAACTATACAAGACAGTATATGTAATATACAATGTATGTAACTGGAAGCATGTTAATATGGTTCATTTTAATTTACATAAATATATATTTGCCTTTGTCTTAAGTGAGAATTCAATAATGGTGTTAAAATATTTATGTTTCTTCTAGGAGTTTACTATATTTTCCGTTTTCTTTCCTTTTGATCATTTTCTTTATATTCTTCCCTTTTTTGGCACTTTCCGTTGCTATCAGATTCTTCTCTACTTCTGGTTTGATTTCCACCCCCTCCTTTCTGAAATGCTCCTATTAAACTAAGTGTAAATGTCATCTTAGAATTCCTCTCATGCTTTTGAACTTTCACTTTGTTTGGATATTATGAGGTCAGCAAATACGTATGCAGTTTCACAATTGCAGACCTACAGATGTAGTCAGTTTTGAGGAGGTGCATACCTCCTTCAGAGACAGGGATATAATATTAATATACACAGTTCTTTTAACATATCTTTACATACTCATGAAGCATGATAATGAATCATTTTCTTGTCAAACTCTTTCAACACTGTTTGGGGCTAGTCAATCACGTCAAAGCTGCAAGCTAGAACAAGAAGAGCAAATTGACATAGCTTGAACTTTATTTCTAGATGTCAAAGCAGTATTCAATATTAGTTCAAGTCTTCTGAAGTATTCCTTACTAAGCTTTGTTCTCTTTTGCTCATGTTTTACTAACATTTCATATATTCCCAAATATTTATGCACTCCCTCCTATTCCAGTTTCTTTATATCACATTTCTGTCAAGTTTTTTTTTTTTTTTTTTTTTGCGCTGTATATTTCCTTTCAGAAATGTTGCTTTTGGAATACTATTATCCATGCTTGTTGTTATTCTCCTCAAGAACCTAAATCTAAAACCCTACTCCACTCCTTATTTTTTGAACTCTTCTCCTGTTTCATCAACCTTTTCCACTTAATTTATAACATTTTGCTTGTGTTACATATAGGAGCCTTAACTATGTAGCTCTAAAATATGTATTCAAATCAGATTATCCTAAACCACCTTGTTCTATGTGGAGAATCAACTTATCCCATTTAACTCTTGCTTTCTACCCTTCCTAAATAATTTCCTTCAACCTTTTATTAACTAAGGTCCACAACTTCTCCTCTGTTTCATAAAATACACCTGACTTGTGCAAAAAAACTTAGGGGACTAGAAACATTTTTTCTGCTTGTATCTTACTATCTATATCAATAATCAAGAGCTTCCAGTTTCTCAGTTTTTACATTATCTTTTTAGTCTCTTCCCACATAGCCTTAGTTGCCATAACAGAATCCTCCTTTAATCCATGTACCTAAATACTTCATCTTATTACATCCCCATAAACATGGGTATTGCTGAACCAGTTCACGTGTGGGTACATTGTTTATTGCAATGGCCTTGGTTTATTTTAGTTTATTTTATACCCTGAAAATATTCAAAATGGTCTCAAATGTTGCACAAAACCAAAACATCCTTTTTTCTGGATTTATCAGCTAAAATATATCATCTACAAATACAGCTAACATTTCTTGATTATCATACCAGTTATACCTTTGAATTTGTGAGCCCCTTATTTTCTCTGTTAATGGTTCTAAGTATAAAGCAAATAAAAAGAAGAGGACATTCCTGCCTCACTTCTGTGTTCAAACAAGGCCTGTTGGTGAAGAACCTTCCCACCTTAATTCTTGCCTCCAACCCTACATATATTTGCCTAATCCTATTATTCTAACAGAGAAAGCAAATGCTGCTACTGGCTACTCAACATCCCAGCTAACAAACAGCAACATTTTCTTACACCCTTACTTCCTTCTGGATAATCACTGTTGTATTAATGTTGTCATATGTTTGCCCAAGACCCCAGAAACACACTGATCCATATCTATCAGTTCTGGCAACACCTTAGCCATTCTCTTGGCTAGCATGCAAACAGCACTTTATAATAATGGTTTAAAATTGAAATGAGTCTATAGAACTGGATCTGAAGGGTCTTTATTCTCTTTGGGTAGTACAGCCACTGTAGTTTTCCTCTGAGATGCTGGTGCCTCCACCTTTTAAAATAGTATTAGACAAAATATTCCGGACCTTTATCACTTTCTTTTCTTTCAACTTCCACAGGAATACCACCCATTCTTGAAGACTTCTCTGTTGACTTCGTATATACTTTTTTATCTCAACTCTTCCTATCTTTGCTATTAATTTTGAGCCTCATCTTCCTCTAACATTGGGATAATCAAGTTTTCCGTAAATAATTCCATTTGTGCTTTTCCTTGGTTTATACACTTCACTGCTCTATACAAATTTTCATAAAACTTTCAAAATATATTAATACCTCTATAGGGTCTTTTGGTTATTTTTCTTGTTGTAGGCACCCCAAGTTTGGCAACAATACTTTCAACTTTCTGTTGTACAAGTCATTGTGCTCCAAGTTTTTGTGCTCTGGAGTTATAAAAAAAAAATAAATGGTACACAGCAGCCTTTCTAAACTCATGCACAATATCAGAATACTCCCTTTTATTCCCTTTAGCACTTTGGAATTGTTCCTGCTCTTCTTTTTTGATATTCCCCTTATTCTGTAATACTT